>NW_005187683.1:569242-581375 GCF_000239375.1 Pundamilia nyererei | reverse complement strand
GGGGGAGATAGGCCTCCAAACCTTGGAGGGCCTGAGATGTCCCCAGAGAGGTGGCGCCTGACACCCAACCTGACATATAGACACAGACATACTGGTGAATCATTTCTACATTTGAGGTTAGGTCAAAAACTTTTTATGACAGATGGTCTAATAAAGGTATTTAACAGTGTACTGTGTACATTAGGGGTGCAACGATACACAAAATTCACGGTTCGGTTCGATATTTTGCTGTCACGGTTCGATATTTTTTCTATACAAAAAAATGTTCATGCCTTTTTAATTTGTCATTTATTAAAATTATAAATATATATTTTAACTTAAAAGTACAGTTTTTAAATGTAATGTTGCTGAAACAACAAAATAATAAAAAATAAATAAATCTATCTGATCGAGAAATCACTCATCTTTGGAAAAGAGAGTTTATTACAGAGAAATGGCTCTTTCAAAACAAAAGCTATACTATACGCTTCTTCTGGGCTATATTCTCAGCAGCATATTAAACATATCAGGTCCCCATAAGGAGAATCATGTGCTAACGGCTGTAAATGACTCGGGTAAAGTTTGTAGCATGCATGCTTGTTGTTTTTGTCTGCTTCCACTTGTCTTTGCACTAGGATGATGTCGGCGTAAACGTGCAGTCATATTTGTGTCACGGTTCTGGGTTCGTTGGACCCAGTATTTTGAGTTTATTATGTTTTGGTTTAATTTTGCATCATGGATTGTTTTCTTGTTCTCTTGTTGTGGTTGTGATAATTATTATTAGAGTTTCATGTTTCTGTTGTCCATGTTTTAGGAATTGTGGTTTCAGGTATAGTTCAGTTCCATGTGTCGCATCTCTGAGTTGTGATTCATGTGTCCTGTTTTATTGTGAAAGTCTTTGTCTTATGTTAGTGTGTGCAGCTTTGTTCCCCCTGTCTCGTTAGCCCTGATCTCTCCCATCTGTTTCTTCCTCCTGTTGCCGATTCCCTCGTTACTACCCTGTGTATATAAGCCCTGTGTTTTCCCATGCTCGGTGTCGTGTCGTACCCTCAGATTATGCCTGTGTGTTTTTGGTTTCTGCGTTCACGGCATGTTTAGTTTTCATTAGTGATGGGCAGATGAAGCCTCATGAAGCACTGAAGCTTTTCATCCAATTGGTTCACCCCAACGCGAAGCTTCTTGAAGCTTCATTTGCTCTAGCAGGACACCTACTGGACGTAAAAATATTAGTTGGCATGCATTTGAAGAGTGTGGCATTTTGCACACAGCCTGTAAATGTCAACAACAAAAGGAGTGTGTAAAACATCTATATTGTAGTGATGGCAGTATACTGTGTATATTTATGCTGGCAGTATGGAAAATGATTATTTGCGGCAAAGTTCGAACCGCTTCCTGAACTAGTCACGTGGTACAGCCGGGCAGCGAGGCTTCGGACGTCATCATTTTCAGCTCCTCCCATAAATGAAGCAAGCCTCGATACGCGCTTCGCGGAAACGCCCCCTCCATTACTCGACACACGCTTCGAAGCCTCGATACAGAACGTCACATCACTAGTTTTCATGTCAGCAATAAAGCCGAGGTTTTGAATTACAATTCTGTGTTCGAGTCCTGCACTTGGATCCTCCTCTCCACCTGCCCGCACACAGAGCCCTGACAATTTGTTGTTGTTAAAGTTCGTTCAGTTTGGGTAAGAGAAGAAAGCAGGCTGAGTCTGGGGTAGGTGTCAAAAATAGTGATCTTTATTTTACACACTTTGCGCAGTCAGTGTGGGAAGACAATTTGCAATACAATCCTTCCTCGAATGGACCGTCTCGTCTCCTTATATTGCCATGATGACATCACAGTTAGATCTTTACTGGAAATGATAACAATTGCCCACCTCTCAAAAAGTTCTCCTTATATGGACATCAACTGCTACTTTTAGAGAAAAACAAGTGTGTATTATATTGTGCATTTTGTGAAAGTATATCTATCAGAAAAACTGTCCTCAGACAACCTTCCTACTCTTACTAAGTGTGTGTGTGAACGTGCGTGTCTTACATAAGTGTGTGCATGTTGTTACAGGCCTGAGTACGTGCAGAACTGCCTGTACACAGGGCTTGGTCCAAAAGGACCCACCAGTCCGAGCGGTTAACTGCTTAAGCAAATAGAAAGAATCATACAGAACAACAATAGACTGACTAGAGTACTGATAATCTGCGTGCATTAATATTTGCTCAGAGTAACATAGATGTGATTCAAAGATTATTCTGTCAACTGATTCAACAATGGTAAATGATCAATCAATGATAATTCTGATTATAACTGTGGTCATGAGAATACAAAATAAAATATCTCCTGGGCACATTGTGTTCCCACTAGTGCTGTCAGCGTTAATCTCGTTAAAATGACATTAACGCCGCAAATCTCCGTTAACGAGTTACCGTGGTCACCCCGTGCGTGGGGCTGGACAGCGTCAACACGTTAGTGAGCTAACTGCGCTAACACACTAGTTCCCACCAATGTAACTGAGCATTGCGTGGCACATCCGACATACTGTTTTACTTTTGTCCATGACGTGCTTACCTTCAGGGTCACACTTCACATGAAGACCAAAATAGTTCCAAACGCCAAAACTGAATGAGGGTGGGGGAGGTTCAATTTCAGCTAGCGTTGAGGCAGTTGTCATGTTGCAAGGAGCTTAACTTCTGTCTTGCTAGCTTGCGCTGCACTCAGTGGATCTGCGCTCGACAGTGCAGCCTAGGCAGAGTAGTCGAACGCAGATCCACTGAGCTCTTAACACAGACAGCATCATCAGAAGAAAAGTTGATAAAATAAATAAAAAATTTTGTATTGTTTGATACATATGCGTACCGAACCGAAAGCACTGTATCGAATGGTTCAATATCGATACGAGTATCGTTGCACCCATAGTATAGATGTAACATATTTGTGTTCAGTGAAGTGCTCAGAGACTACGTCCCAAATATTTGCAAAATTATTTTCTGCACATTATTCCAGTTAGATCGAATGTGTATGTGTCTTGCCCAGTAGGTGTACAGAGGTCAGCCAACGTGGGTGAGGGAACTCACCCAGTATTAACTCCCTCGAAATCGTCCAGGTGTCTCCCCTACTTCTTAATGGTATCTTCCCTACTGATCATGGAACTTGTAATTTTTGGGCTTAACTTTAGAGGCCTGGACCGCCCCAAGGGAAGGTCGTTTTAATAGGCTAGGAAACCTGTAAGAGCTATTTGCACTAATCAAGACTCAGACTTTTACCTCTACTGAGCTAAAAAGTCAATGTCCACCATTTAGACTTTAATTGCAGGAAAGCAGCTGGGCATTCAGTGGAAGTATGCTGTTAATGAAAACCTCTGAATTAACCATGTAACAAGGCACAAATGAGCAGATGAAAAGCCAAAAATACAAAAACCAATTTGCAGGTTCAAAGGTCGGGCTGTAGTTTTCCCTCCAGAGTCTCTGCTGGAATTTCCAACTGCGAACCTCTTAGTTTAATCTCCTGGACTCCTCATCTGGCAGGAGACAAGAGGGAAGAACCATTTCTCCCTGCTCTCCCATTGGACATGATATCCTCGATATCTAACCTCACCCATGGGGACATCGAATCACATTCTTAACATCTAGCTTTCCTCCAGACACACACAACACTGCCACGGTGTGCCCTCAAAGCTCAAACATTAGGACAGTCATTTTTACCACTCATTACTACTACCACTCTACTACTGCATTTTTACTACTATTACATTTCTCATTTTTTATATTGATGCCCTCAGGAGTCTAAACACAGTCCTGTGCAGTGCAATGCTGAGTGTGCAGGCAAAGCTCAAACTAAAATATTTTTGTCCTGGTGGGTTACTGGTAGTTGGTTCACTACCCGTACTCTTTGAACACAGAGAAACCCTTGATTTAGCCTTCTGTGGGAAATCATCGTAACTTAAACTCCTTTTAACCCTGTACGGTAACCTGATGCACACATCCTCTAACTACACGTCGGGTCGATGCAGCCTGTAAAGATTTAATTGGTGTCACTTTGGATGTAGATTTCCCACAGAAGTCTAAATCAAGTTTAACCTGACATGCACCTCCAAGAAATGTAACCACACGTCAGGGCGATGCAGCTAGCAAAGACTTGAATGACATGGAAGGTTCATTCATTTGGACTGGACCAGAGCTTCATAGCTTCGTATCTCTCAGTTGCTCTCAGTGAGTGCTGGTAGCAAACCCACCAGGTGTGACTAACAATCTCAAAGTAAAGATTTTCCATTCCCCATACAGTTTAGAGAAAAGAAAGAAAAACATATTTGAACTGTTTCTTTTTTTTCTGTTAAAAGAAACTGAAAGCTTTAATCTTTAATGTTTGATATTGTTCTTGTTTCTATAGAAATTGAGAGCTGATAATTGTTCAGACTCATGGTTTTATATTTGAAAGAAAATGTAGAGCAATATTTCAGATGAATTGTTATTAATTGTCCAATTTTCATGCCCACTTGAAAGTGTGTCTGGCCTGCCTCGACACTGAAGCAACGGTTAGAGCACTTAAAGAGAGCTTGAGTTTAATTGGCGTAAGATTGAAGTGGAGACTGCTATTAGAATTCATCAGCTCGAGTTGGTCTCCTCTGACAGAACAGGTGTAAGCAGAAAAACAGGCGCAGCAGCAACCCTTTGGGACTCTAACAACAACAAACATGCACTGTGCTGGTGTTAAAGGTGTTTGTGTTGCAACTTCTCAGTTGTAGTAGCTCCACCCACCTGTTTGTGTGGACTAGTGAATATCAACATGGCTTGGACAGTGTGGGAGCACTGTGATGAAGATGGGAGCAGTACTGCTACTAAAAGGAGCAGATGGGTCTCCTTTCTGTCTTTCTGTCTCTGCCAAGTGTAAATGCCATCAGAGTTATAGTGTATACTGACCATAAGCCCTTGGTGTTCACGAATCACATGTACAATCACATCTAGAGGTTGATGCGCTGGGCCTTGTTAGCTCAAGACTACAATCCTGACATCAGACACAGGAAGGATATCGATAACATAACGGCTCATTGTTCTGAGTGACGCTGTTCAGGTGGACTGAATGTATCTGTAATTTTTTGTGCTGGGTTTACCTTCATGGGGGAGGGGGTTATGTTCACTGACCTTTTTCCCTCTTCCTGGAAGAGAGCTGGTCTCCTTCCCTCCCTCTCTGTTCCTGATGACCACACCAGTTAGTCACAGTTTAACAGCATCAAGATCGCTTGTGGAAAGTGGAGCAGGAGCACTTGCTCCCCTTTAGGCTACTGAGTGCTGGGAGGTGTGTGTCTGCTGTGTTAGTGCTGTTTTGCTTTGATTATTATTGGAAGATACAGGTGGCACCTTTGTGGGTCCTAGTTGGTTTTGCTGTTTGGTTAAATTACTTAGTGAGCAGCCCCAAAAAATTGATTCTGTTCTCAATGTAGCGTTTTCAGTGGGAGAAACGTTTCATCACTAATCGTGACCCTAACCCTATCTGGGTAATTGAGCATGCATTAAGACATACTTAGTGAGAAACTTGGGGTTAGCTGTCATTTTTATTTAGGAAAATAAACTCTTCTCCTGCTTTGTGGAAGGGCCAGGGAGAAATGGCAAATCACGACAACACCACCTGAAGGTACTGTAGGTTAAAGACCCTATAATATTAGAGTGCTTGTTCATAGGATTCATCGAATGTGATTACTGGGGTTTCTTTCTGACCACAGGAGGATGAAAAACACCTGGCAGAACCAGGTTCAGGGAGGGACAGCCATCTGCTATGACCGGTGAGAGAGAGGAGAGGACAAAAGGCAACCTATGAGAGAAAGTTCCAGAGCTTATTAATTGTTTATACTTGGATTGGTGACAGAGAGGTGAAAAGATATTAGTCAAGACAAAACACTCATGGGAATCTCCAAGTAGCCTATGTCTACTGCAATGTAACTATGGGAGGATTCAGGGTCACCTGATCCACCCCTAATTAAATGCTTTATCAGAAAGGACAATTTTAAGCCTAATCTTAAAAGCAGAGAGGGTGCCTGTCTCCAAACTAGGAGCTGGTTTCACAGAAAAGCTGTCTGAAGCTGAGGGTTGCAGGCTCTGCCACCCGTTTTACTTTTGAATGTCTTAGAAGCCAGAAGTCTGACAGGGAAGTGCTCTATTGGGGTGATATGGTACTATGAGGTCTTTAAGGTAAGCTATGGCCTGATTATTCAAATTATATGTGAGAAGAAGGATTTTAAATTCAATTCTGAATTTAACAGAGAGCTAGTGAAGAGAAGCCAATACTGTTTCTTGTCCCTGTCAGTACTCTGGCTGCAGTGTTCTAATTCAACTGAATGAAATGGTACTGGAGGGAATGGTAAAGGCAGCGAGAGTAAATAATAGGATACACAGATATAGGGCCAAAGACCCCTTCTTGACGCTATCACAAACAAGAAACAAGAAAGGGCTTAAAGCAGATCCCTGATGTGGTCCCACCCCCACCTTGTCACTGTCACTTCTACCACACACCTCGCCACTGTCTTACTGTCTCCGTACATGTCCAGCACCACTGGCAAATATTTGTCTGTCACCCCTGACTACACCATGTAGTTCCATAGTTCATCATGATATGCCTGTTTCACAAGGTAATGCTCTAGGTCATAGGTGTCGAACTCCAGGCCTCGAGGGCCGGAGTCCTGCAGGTGTGCTTGATCCAACACAGCTAATTTAAATGGCTAAATGACTTCCTCAACATGTCTTGAAGTTCTCCAGAGTTCTGGAGAACTTTATTACCAGTTCTCCTGGTAATGAACTAATCATCTGATTCAGTTGTGTTGACCTAGGGTGAGATCTGAAACCTGCAGGACACCAGCCCTCGAGGCCTGGAGTTCGACACCCCTGCTCTAGCTAATGACATGTTTTCTTGGCCCAAAAGGCATCGGCTCACCACTTCTTTGCTTTGTGGCAGTGTCTGGACCCTGTTGACTCCTGGCTTTTACCCATTGGTGGCTCGGGTCAAGTGGTTCCACTTCCTCTACCCTCTCCACCTACACCGGCAAGGAACAAATCTCCAGAACTCGTGGACTCTGGTGCATGCTCCCATGCTGTTAAACTACTGTTTCTAGTTAACAGCAGAGCAGGACCAAAGTGACCTCACAGCTCTCCGTGCCATATGAAAGAGCTACCTTCAATTTAATTCTACTTGCCAAACTGTTCTGGACTCTATCAGGCAACCAAACCTAGATCAGAGCCTTGGTTAAATGACAACACCTGGGCTATTTGACAGGAGTGCAGGATGGCTGACCTGTGGTAGAAAAATGACAGGTTGCATTTTTTTTGAAATGTTGAGAAAAAGTCTGTTCTTATGTCTTTGTTTTTGAATGAAGTATTTTTAAATGCAAGTATTGACTTTTGGAGGGGGGTTGTCTCCTCTTCATCTCACCTGAAAAGTGATGTTTAGCATAATATACAGTGCTATATATTACTAGTAAACAAAGAAAGCTTTCAGAAATATAAATGATTGTTTACTGGCTCCAAATGTATTCTGCAGCAGGACAACGACCCCAAACACAGCCAAAGTCATGAAGAACTGTCACGGTGTACCAGGTGGACTCACGCGCTGGACTCCGGGGATTGATGCACACAAGAGAATTTATTAATGTACGGGGTGGGCCATTTCTATGGATACAGCGTAATAACATGGGAATGGTTGGTGATATTAAAGTCCTGTTTGTGGCACATTAGTATATGTGAGGGGCAAACTAGTCAAGATGGGTGGTGACCATGGTGGCCATTTAGAAGTCGGCCATCTTGGATACAACTTTTGTTTTTTCAATAGGAAGAGGACCATGTGACACATCAAACTTATTGGTAATGTCACAAGAAAAACAATGGTGTGCTTGGTTTCAACGTAACTTTATTCTTTCATGAGTTATTTACAAGTTTCTGACCACTTATAAAATGTGTTCAATGTGCTGCCCATTGTGTTGGATTGTCAATGCAACCCTCTTCTCCCACTCTTCACACACTGATAGCAACACCGCAGGAGAAATGCCAGCACAGGCATCCGGTATCCGTAGTTTCAGGTGCTGCACATCTCGTATCTTCACACCATAGACAATTGCCTTCAGATGACCCCAAAGATAAAAGTCTAAGGGGGTCAGATCGGGAGACCTTGGGGGCCATTCAACTGGCCCACGACGACCAATCCACTTTCCAGGAAACTGTTCATCTAGGAATGCTCGGACCTGGCACCCATAATGTGGTGGTGCACCATCTTGCTGGGAAACCTCAGGGAACGTGCCAGCTTCAGTGCATAAAGAGGGAAACACATCATCATGTAGCAATTTCAAATATCCAGTGGCCTTGAGGTTTCCATTGATGAAGAATGGACCCACTATCGTTGTGCCCCATATACCACACCAAACCATCACTTTTGTTGTTCCAACAGTCTTGGAGGGATCCATCCAATGTGGGTTAGTGTCAGACCAATAGCGGTGGTTTTGTTTGTTAACTTCACCATTCACATAAAAGTTTGCCTCATCACTGAACAAAATCTTCTGCGTGAACTGAGGGTCCTGTTCCAAGTTTTGTTTTGCTCATTCTGCAGATTCTGTGCGCCGATCTGGGTCATCCTCGTTGAGATGCTGCAGCAGCTGGAGTTTGTAAGGGTGCCATTTGTGAGTAGCTAAAATACAACAGGGGACCTTGACACTCATGGTTTATTTATAGTTTAACAGCTACATTATCCTTTGATTTTAAGGACAGAAACACTGTGACGTTACCTGTCAGGAGTATATACAGTTCAGTCATTTAAATCCTATAAAATAATAGTAAAGATCCAAGAGAAAAACTCTTCATAGACGTATCATGGTATGAGACATTCTTTATAAACAGTCACTACTACAAGCATTGGGATAATATTCATGTTGCAAACCTCTTTTGTCACTTGCTTGCTGTAAGAATGTAAAAAATAGTTGATCAGACATACTATTTATCTTTATTTGGAAAAGTGTAGACATTTCAGTTGTAAGACTGACACAAATGGTCCTTGACTTAACCCTTGAAAGTGTCAGGACGAACTGTGCCATTGGCCACCTTGTGAGGTCACATGTGTCCTAATCAAGGAGGTCTAATGAGCAGCCTTCTCTTACATGAAGCTGCTGGAAGACTTTTTAGAGAGGAATGTTAACTAGTGTCAGGATGACCTCATTAGATCTGAGTGACCTTTAAAATCAGTTCATATGTGAGCACTGTGGGCAGAAAGTACTGGTTAGGGGGGTTGGTAAGTTTTCTCCACTTTGGCATGAAGAGGCTACGTGAGGATCACATTTTTCCTTCTTGCTTTCATAATCCTGCTGGTTTATCCAGTTTTTCATCACTTTTGTTTGACTGTTTTCTCCAAAATTTATTGCTGAGTTGATCCTGTGAGCTGCTGAAAGAGCTGAGGGACAAAAAATGGGGGGATGAAAATCCTAGATGATCTCACCTGGTAACTGATCCTTATTGTTACTGAAGATGCCTACACACATATTTGACTTATTAAAGTAGCATCCAGTAAAAGTTGATAGGACCTTAAGACTTAAAAATAAGAGAACTGGGGTCACGTATCGAATGAGGCCATTAAATGTTTTGTTTTATAGACGGGCAATTAGAGGCAATCTATCTGCTAATAGGAATAAAAACTAAAGAGCAGTGATCATTTTGTAACACTCCTCTATCGGTTTTTAAGGTGTTTAATGGTCACAGTGTTCAAATATATTTCCCTGACAAGCGTGGGAACATTCAAAGGGAAGTGAACAGGCTTTCCAGGGAAGAAGCATTGTAATAGAAAAGACTAGAAAGCGAAAATTTCAGAAGAAATTTTAAGTGTGCCTATGCCGCTGCCAATGAGTGTAGTTTGCCATTCATACGGCTAGAAAAAAAAAATCCAAATAAGGGTAGACAGGCCGTACTACTGCTGGCATACCACTAGAGTGAGCCAACACACCACAAATTAAGTTTCACTTTCGTTTCAAGTTAAGTTTCACTTTCCTTCCCATTCATTTCAATGGGCAAAAACTAGCATTAAAATATTCATATTTAAAAAACTATAGAAGTAATAAACACCAAAAGTCATAGCACACCATTCCAGCTCCAGCCGCACAAAATGATATAACATATGTGAACCTTGTCTCAAAACTGTGGGGCAAGTTACGCGGCGAAATTTCAGGCAAATTTGCACTAAAATCTAAATATTTAAAAAACTATAAAAGTTATAAACACCAAAAGTCATAGCATACTAGTCCAGACCCAGCCGCACAAAATGATATAACATATGTAACCCTTGTGTTAAAACTGTGCGGCACATAAGCGCGGGAAAATTTTCACTAAAATATTAATATTGTAAAAACTATAAAACTCATAAACACCAAAAGTCATACCACACCATTCCAGATCCAGCCGCACAAAATGATATAACATATATGAACCTTGTCTCAAAACTGTGGGGCGAGTTACGCTGCAAATTTTCAGGCGGAAACTGAAGAATAATAATAATATGAACAATAATAAATCCGAGAAATAGTAATAAGTGTTCCTCTTGGCATAGGCACACTTAATAATCAAACACAAATGGCCTTATTTCTGTAAGTTTAGAAGGTGAGATGGATGATGCATTCCTTTACTTTTAATACAGCCAAACCCATGCTGTATGTTCCTCTTAAACTCTGCTAGTGCATTAAAATTGATAATAGCTCATGAATACTGTCTTAACAGCAGGTGGTCACTTATTTAATCAAAACATAATGTTGACTTTTTCTTTTCACATTTTTTGTGATTTATTGGTTTTCAGACACTGTTTGGTTAGTTTCATGTAACAGTTTGGGTAAAAGACAATTATTCACAGGCAAAGCATGTGTTGGAAATCTGTGGAGGCAAACTACTCCCACTATCATATTCACCAGTCTTTTATGGGATTAGAACGATGCCACCTTAAAACAAATGAAAAAAATATTTTAACTGAAACAAATGCACTGAAAAATCTTGTATTGAAAGTGAAAAAAATATTGATAGTGAAAAATGATTAATTGAAACTGTACATTTTTTGTTTTCGCTTACAATTTTTTTTTTCCAGTTTCATCCATTTTTCAGTTTCAATCCACTTTTTTCAGTTTCAATCTGCTGGCACTGTTTTGGCCTCCGGGGTTGAGCTGGAGGGGCGGGGATTCCGACCCGCACGTATTTGCATAGATTATAGTGCTGACCAATGACTGTAGAAAACATGGATGACGCGGCTGCGGTCACGGACAAACTTGCATGTGTCTGTTCAGGAATGGCAGATGCTGAGAGGTCCAGCGTTTACATTACCAATTAGTGATGGTAAATTTGATTCTTTTTACTGAATCGAGTTTAATGATTCACTCACCAAAGTGAATCGGATTTTTTAAGTCATTTGATTCACTGAGTCAGTCGACCAGAGAGTGCAAAAAATGTACATTTTGTTTCTCTTTTCATGTAAATCCCACTGCTAAGATGAATGATTCTAAAAATAAAAAAAACTATTTTATAGTGCATAAAACAGCAAACACATTGCTAAAATTAACCAATTTCCTGTCAGAATTGCTTAATAAACATTCATTTTGTTTATTTTTATTTCATTGGTATTTTCCTTAAATGTGTTAAATATATATTTTCTCATCTAAATGTCCACTGAAATGTGAGCCAGGGGGCGGTAGTGCGCCTTAACATTGGTTGCCAACCAAGAAGAAGAAGAAGCTGTGAGCCAGGAGGGAGGGGGTGAGTGAGGCTGTGTCCCAATTCAGGGTCTGCACGCTTGAAGTACGCGCACTATGCGTACTATGTACGGTGCGTACTATAAGTACGAGAAGTGCGGAAGTGAGAGGCTTGTGAAATGGGACGGTATACGCTTCGTCGCGCTTTTCAGGTTGCCTAGCAACCATGATATAACCGCGAGACACGTTACATACAGCTTTGTTTGACAGAAATGAAGGAGGAAAATGTTTTGTTGGTCATTCATTTTTGTCATGACATCACTTTGATTAGTTGAGTATCTGAGGCTGAGACCACGGGACTGTAAAACATGATAGTTGGGCTTCATTTCTGTGCTGAACAGTCATTCAAGATTAGTTAGTAAATAACAATCAGCTGATGTTGTTCATGAGACTAAAGTCATGTCACTGTGG
>NW_005187683.1:561342-567013 GCF_000239375.1 Pundamilia nyererei | reverse complement strand
AATGTCAATTGAACACAGAAAAAACTATAATAAATACTAAGCACTGCCATGTGACTAATGAAAACTATAAACTCTTAAACAAAAACTTGTGCTGCAGGTGGTGGAAGAGGTTGGTTGTGTTACCTTGACTTGACGCAACAGTCTTTTTGCAGAGTTTACATTTAACAATTTTTTGATCAATATCATCCTTGTTGAATCCAAAATGTTGCCAAACGATTGATGATGCATTTTTTTTGTTAACAAGCGTCTCCTCTTCCTCCTCCACCAGCTCTACCTCCGTCGCTGCTGCTTCAACATTTAAATCGTCCTCCATATGTTCACCCGTGTCTCGTCTTATTATGCCGGGCTTACACTGTGTGATTTTTGGCCCATTTTGAGCTGATTTTTGAGTCGTGCGACCGTTTTGGCGATCGGCCCGATTTTGGCCTTCATCGTGCGTCGTGCATCGTGTAGTATACGTGGGGTAACGAGAAGCGATTGACACCTCACGACGAGCTCCCGATCATCAATCGCTTGGTCGTGAGGATTCCAAACACTTGCGACCGTCGTGAGGGTGTCACCGCAGTTTGCCACACTGCGCATGCGCAAACACAAATGTCAGCGAAAAAGACGGCACAGCACGGCAATGCAGCGTGTGATCTGGACACAAGCGATGGAGGCACAACTTGTAGAACTATTCCAGGCTTATCCGAGCCTTTTCGATGTGGCCTCATAAAATTATCACAACCACAACAACCGTGAAAATAGTTGGATCTACACTGCTGCTCAATCACAGCTGCCTGATCATGTTTTTCATTAGCAATTTAGCAAAGTTGATGGTGGTGGTGTGTGTGTCTGTGTGAGTGAAAGACAGAGAGGGAGAGCGAGCGACAGAATTTCTGTTATAACCTTCGTTTTATGTACGCACAGTGTGAGCACTCAGGTCGCATCAGAGCATCGGGCCGTATAGTGTGAGACCCTGCATCGTGACCTATGAACTTCTAACCCCTGCGAGTCAATCATACAGTTTGAGCAGGAGCTAACCCTAACCCTAATAACTCAAAATGTTAGAAATATTCCAGTGTTAGAAAATCAGCACTGCTCAGTGTTAGCCATTGTTGATCTTCAAAACTGACTAGGTTACTTTTAAACATATAAGACTGTCAGAAGTGTTAATTTAACACTCAACAGTGTTGTATTTAACACTTAGAGGTGTGGACCCATATAGACACTCTCCAGTGTTAATTTAACACTGGAGATTTTGCTGTGTATCTCTTGTACTTTAGCAACGCAGTATCTAAAAACTTTGCACCGTAGTGGTTAAAATCTCATTCTAATAAGAGTTAAAAGCGCATTCGGCTATTAGGTTTATAGGGTTATTGAATTATGGTGAACGGTTGGTAGAATTTTTTTTAACGTTATCTGCCAGTTACATCTGCCACCCTTCTCCAAATCTGTGCCCCTACCTGGCCCCCCCAACAAAAAGTTTCTAGACACGCCACTGAGAGAGAGGGGGCAGCGACAGTCACTGTTCTTTCCAGTGAACGCAATCCCTCCGTCGCCTCTTCGTGACTTCGGAAACATGACTTGAACAGTTTTTCTTCCACGAAGGAATCAGAAAAAGAAACTCTTTGCCCGTCTGCTTCCAGTGGCTGTCATGCGACCGGCTATAGCAGTTAATACACAGCTTCTTGCCACTCTTTGTGTCTCTGTTTATCTCTGCGTGACTGTTGTCTTGTAATAGCCCGTGCACACTAGCCACTTGTACATACAATCCTTTGCGGTTTTACCCTGGAAATGACATCACAATTTAGATCTCTATTGCCTTCATTTTAAATCATTTTTAGTAAAATAATTTTAAAAAATATTTCTTCACTCACGGGCTGTAAGTAGGGGTGACTGAGACACAGGCATTAGATTCTCTTAATGCGTGTTGTCTTTGGGTTTCCACCGGCGTGGAATTACCAATAATAGGGAGGGACAGTATGAAACAGGAAAAGACCGCTGTGTAATCCATTTATTTCAACAAAGTAACTGTATTCTGAATACCACCTTTTTAAACAGTAACTGTAACGGATACATTTACTCATATTTTGTATTTTAGATACCTAACGCCGGTGCATGTATTACGTTACTCCCCAACACTGCCTGTTGATAAGATCCTGTGCCGCTCCTAAAACCCCGGCCTCCAACTCCTTAAGAGACACGGGTGTCCCTAAATTTAGCAAATATTAGCTTCAGGCTAGCTTGCTACGACGAATAGGCTAATACCAGCATTTTACCACAACTTCACCAGATGTAGCTAAAAAAGCTAATGTCCAGTCCAAGGAAAGATGACAAAAAATGGTTACCTACCTGCGGTTTAGAGGGTCAAGCTGAAAGTGAAGCAGCCATTGAAAGAGGGGAAGAGAGAAAGATGGCAGCTTGGCCTCTATAATGTATGCAAATACGCGTGGGTCGGAATCCCCGCCCCTCAATCGCGCCCCCGGATGAAAACAAAAAATTTACAGTTTCAATTAATCGTTTTTCACTTTCAATACAAGATTTTTCAGTACATTTATTTCAGTTACAATATTTTTTTCAGTTTCGTTTTCAGATGGCATCGTTCTGATCCCATACACATAGACTTTGTACTTATTCATGTATGTATTTGACACCTGCCTGTCAGCGAGCATGTTCTTCCAGCCTGTGCATGCCCTCAATCCCATGTGCAGGCCCAAGTCTTCAAAGAGCGACAACCTTGTTAAAACACTCCACAGGGGCTCGGAGGGAATAAATAAAGCTTGCAGAAAAAGGGAGAGGAGTGTGGAGAGAAAAATCAACACACTGACACGCGGTTTGTCTAACAATGTACCGCCTGCCAGGGTTTTAAAAGATTAAAATGTCTGAGGTTCCTTGTTTTTGTTCCTCCTCATTAGGACATGTCTTGTGTGAGTTCTCATTGTCAAGAGCGTTTGATACTGTTACATTTTGTTCCCGTTGATAGTAATTTGCATTTTTCTTTAGTGAAACATCTTGTTCCATGTGTCACTACAAAGGATTGGTTGCTTTTTTTCCAACATCCTTTAGCTGTTACATCCTTCCCCCTTATACCGCAAGCCTGATCTCCTTCCTGTTGGATTCCAGGCTAATATATTTGTAACACTCTTTGTCCTCGCTGCTAAGCAAAGGGAGCTGAAAGGAGAAATGTAGCGTATGCCTGCACTTACATCTCTCAGTAAAGATCATATGAGGTGGATCCATTACCTTAGACCAAAAATATCGTACCTGATGTAATGATATAGGGAGATGGGGGAATAATGCAAGTCTTTGTGGAGACGAGCTCTCGTCTTTCTAGATGGGATTGACTACATTGGAACCTCATTAGAAGGGCATGACACTCGACAGTTTACAGGCAGCATGCCTCGTACTGTCTCTTCTTCTGTTTCTAATCAAAATGGAAAATACAAGTACTCTCAATAACTCCGAGACAAAGTGCTCCAGTGCTAGCAGGATATTTGTCTGCTCCGACTGCATTAGCCCTGTTTGTGGAACAACTCTAAACTTGTAGAGTTTTGACATGTTGGGGGCAACATGTTGTCAAAGATGTGCCTGTGAACATTCACAACAACCACGGGAAAACGAAATCAGCCTATAAGCAGCTTATTGACACACTTTGTACTTTTTTAACGTTCTCTAAGTGTATTTATCTGCTGAGAGAAAGATCTAGATCAAGAGAAGGCTTAATGTCCTGGGTGGAAACTAGGGCCACTTTCATCATAATATCACCTTTGATTAAAAAGTTATTAGGCAGCAAAGCAACCCTGTCACACTGTGACAATTTGCACCAACTACAGGCTTTTGCTCTCACCATGAATATTCTATATGATGTAGCTGGATGGGGGGGGGGTTGCAGTTTTTCCTTATTCCTAAATAGACATTGCTTTATTACATTGCTGAAATGTTGGGATGTTTTTGCATATTTACTCTTAGAGCAAAAATGCACAGATGTCATACTTGAATAAATCTTCTTATTCCTTAATAGTTATTTTATACATGTATATACAGTAACCCGGTGTGATGAAGCACACACACAGGGAAAAACACATAAAAACAGAAACAGAAGGCGGGTCGTTGCAGGACACTCGGGGACCATGATGGTGGATCTTTCAGGGTTCATTCACATGTTTCGATTATGCTTCTTCCGAGTGCAGAGGTCAAGTGCTTAATTAAAGAAGTACACTAAGGTGTTAATTTTGTGAACAGTAAGAAGTCACGCTGTGGCATTGTGAACATTTGGCAGTGCTTTCTAAAGCACACTGAGGTGAAACTGCCATTAATCTCAATGTGCAGATCAAAGGGCTCCTTTGTGAGAGGACTAAGGGGGCATATTTGGTTTATCCAGCCCAGTAACGCATTGAGCTAATTAGGATGAGCATTTTAGAAGAAAGCCATTGCTGGGGAATTCTCCTCATCACTCGCGTCTCCGACTCTGCAGTTAAATGAAGTGTTATCTTTCATGTGGGCAAAGGGAAGAAAAGAGCAGGTCGGGGGTGGGTTTGTCATCCAGTGTTGAGGACACTCATTATCTCTCCAAAGTGATGGCCACGTTTGAAAATGATTGAATTTTTAATGCCTCCCTCCCACACTTGGGTTGGCAATAGATCTCGGTCCAATTTACTGCCACTGTGGATGTCTCGTCCTCAGACAGCCTCTTACTCCCCTTTATCTTCCCTTCCTTTCCCTTTTTCTTCTTAAAGAAACCATATTCATCCTGGCCATAGTAATTTATGCATGGGTGGTGGGGTGCCCGTTCCAGTGCCAAGGCAATTACCCGGATGGTTCCAGTAGCCATGTTTAAAAGTGTTTTCAGCATTCCAGATCTGATAGCGCCTGGCAGGAGGGAGCTAGAGACGGGCCAGCATCGGATGAAGGAGACACAGTTTGAGTTTGCGCAAACATTTCTGATGATCCGTGCACAAACAGGACAGCGAATGGACGGAGCTGGCTCTAATCACATGAAGCAGTGCAGAGTGCCTCACTCCAGGGAGAGGAGCCACTGAGGTGAAGACGAGATCACAACATGCAAACATGGCACACAAAAGATCTCATGAATGTGTTCACATGTGATTCTTTTAAGTTTGAAATATGATCAGCTGGAGCCCTGTTCATAAAGTAACGTGTACCTTTGTCAACATGGAAAATCCAACTGGTAGTAATAATAATAATTAACATTTTATTTTTAGGTGCCTTTCAAGACACTCGAGGACACCTTACAAGCAAAGATAAAATAAAAGTAGGGCAACACCATCGAATTAAAGGTCAACATGTCATAAAACTAAACTGAATAAGCGTGTTTTCAGACTGGTTTTATTATGCAGCTGGACATATGTAGTGATATTATTCATAGATACATTTCAGATCATCAGTAATTATTATTTATTGCTTGATATGTTGCAAAATATAAGGATATGAAGTAGTGCTGTCAAATATAACGCGATAACACAAATTATGCCATCACGGTCAACGCGATTAAAATTTTTACCGCATGGAGTCTTCTCTCACCCCCGTTCTTTGCGACCTGCTGGAGCAGGGGGGCTAGGAGGAGGAGTTGGCCGTCCGACTGCGGTCTGGAGTGTGGAGCCTTCCTGCTGCTGCGGAGTCGGGGCGGTCTGCCTCCCCCCACCGCAGGGAAAAGGGAAACACCACCTGG
>NW_005187683.1:553381-554973 GCF_000239375.1 Pundamilia nyererei | reverse complement strand
TGATTTAAAATAACACAGTGTTAATGCAAATAGATCAAAGGATAAACTTGAACTTAGAACTTGAAATAAATAAAACAATAACCTAGGTCTAAAATAACATCATTTTAAAGCCAAATAAAAGGTTTTGAGATAAACAAGAAACATCTTGTTTCCCTAAACGTGATGTTGAATGTGTTATGTAGTGCGTGTCAACTGTCTATTCTCTGTCTTTGCAAAATAACAAGCTGGCAATTTAAATTTACTTTCTGGTCTGTGGTCTTTATTACATGCTACACTCATTACTACTCTAGTAGTCGAACCTAACTGGTCCTAGTGTACTGTAACGACTCCGGAAGTGTTACAAAGGAATCTGGGCTGCAGAATGACTCACAATCCCTGAAATGTTTCTGTCAATGCATTTCGGGCAGTTAGTCCAAGCAGAGTTACCTTCGCACATGCGCAAATGGACAGTTGATCTGGTAGTGACGGGCAGCTGAACCAATCAACTCAATATGGAAGATGATAAACGCACATCGGCCCTCTTGATGGGAAATTTGAGTATTAAAAAAATAACAAGATGGAACAGTCGACCGACATAAAGTATTGTGCATGTTGTGCAAGAAGGAATTTTCTTTTCACCGAAGCACTTCCAGTTTAAAATGTCACATTGACGGAAGCATACGTTAGTCGGGCATGCTGCTAGCACTTTGGCTAACGCGTCGCCCAGCTTGCGACAAACCACTCACGGAGACTCACTAAGTCTACTTCGGACATACTGACTGACGCCAAGTGGATTGCAACAAACCGCAGACCTGTTAATATCGTTGAGAACACGCGCTTTACATCGCTTTGGTTCCTCGTTTCAAGGACTTGAAGTGCTTTCCCAAGAGTGACAGAGAGAGTGGATACATGTTTACAGTTTTTTGTTAACATGAATGTTCAACATGTTCAATAAACATGTTAAGTTTGTATATTTTACCTTTTTTCTCGAGTCTGTTTGCTCATGCAAAATGAAATGCGATTAATATAGAATAAAAATGAATGATATTTAATCGTGATTAATCAAAATGAATCCACAGTAACCCAGTGATCAATCTGATTAAACATTTAAATTGTTTGACAGAACTAATATATATTAAATATTAGTGTAAAATTACCTATTAGTATTTTTTTTTTTAAAGTTGTATTTCACAGGAGAAAACTTGTGTTAAAAGATTGAAGAAAACTATTCAAATTCTCTTTGAATTTAAGAATTTAACGTTCTTTGTTTATTCTCCATTTACTTCAGTTATATTGCATAAATGTCAGTTACAAGCTTAAATATAAAATTGAAAAAAAATTAATTGCAACCAGGTTATTGATCAAGTAAATGCGATTAATCGTGATTAATTACAGAAATTATGCAGTTAATGAGTTTGTTTTTTTTTAATCTCTTGACATCACTAATATATTGTGGAGGTAAACACAGACGACACGAGAGCTCTCGATTAACGCTCCTCGTTTATTCCTCATCACCACACAACTGAATACTTTTCCCTCCAAAACACAGCAACAACACTTCCTGAGAACTGGGTGTGAGTGGAGCCCTCCAGTGCTCCACCACTATATATATA
>NW_005187683.1:543381-551144 GCF_000239375.1 Pundamilia nyererei | reverse complement strand
TGGCCCCGCCCCTCCCTGAGCCTGGTTCTGCTGGAGGTTTCTTCCTGTTAAAAGGGAGTTTTTCCTTCCCACTGTCGCCAAAGTGCTTGCTCATAGGGGCTCATATGATTGTCTGGTTTTTCTCTGTATGTATTATTGTACGATCTGCTTGTTTTGTGCATTTTATGTTCAATATAGGTATTTGTTGTGCCTGAAAATGAACAAATAAATGAAATGAATGAAATGAAATATAAAGCGCTTTGAGGCGACTGTTGTTGTGATTTGTTGCTGTATAAATAAAATTGAATTGAATTGAACTGAAAATTGAAAAGTGCCATACAAACATTAGATTGCTCAGTGCAGTAAAACTGAGGTGGAAAGGTGGCCAAAGAATTTGGTTTACAGTACAAAAGAGTTGCCTTTACTACACCTGATTAATGTTGGAGAGGATTCAGATTTGGCTGCAGATGGAGCATCCTTATAGTGACACATCTGTTGGTTATACGGACTCTTACGAACAGCAAAACCAGTCTTTCTGCAAAGGCGTTCCAAGCGACGACCTTTACCTTTAAGTTGGGGTAACTCTAGGGTGAACCAGGGAGCAAGTCTGTGTAGTCCATCACTGTAGTGAGACACAGGTTCATCAGGAGTAGATACATTGTCTCTACTGGGAAGACTGGCATAACTGCCTTCTCCCATGGAACTTACAATGTTTTTAATATTATAGAGTGAAAAGAGTTGAACTTAGATAATATTAACTGGACTTCAAAGGTTACCATCCCCTGATTTGATGCTGACAGTTCTGAGGAGTAACGCCAGAGAAAATCAACACTCTGCTGACCAAAGACATGAGAAGAAATCCCTCATAAGAGTATTAGTGACATTGTCCACATGTATTTTAAAGTCACCCAGCAAAATAACATGACAGGACACAGAACAACAAAAATCCTCGTTTAGCTTGGGAGGGAAACACACTGTAGCAAATACAGTGAGAGTAGGCCCACTGATCTGTAAGACAGTGAGTCGAATGAAACATACTGAGGCATGGTTTTAGATGATACTTTCATTTCTCCTTGTAGACCCTTACTGGTAAGTGAACCAGTTAAATAGCCTGACGGAGAGTTTGTTTGACATCAGCTGTCTGTCCAGATCTCCATGAAGGTTGAAGAATTGATTGTATTGGATTTTGATGTTAGATGTTAGTTCCATTGAGATCCCCAGTGAGTGTATTTCTGACGGGATGACACGGTAAAGCGCTTTACACTACATTCAGTCATTCACACACACATTCACACACTGGTGATGGTGTAGCTGAAGCTGCCCTGGGGCAAACATGGGGTTAGTATCTTGCCCAAGGATATTTGGCAAGCCTGGGGTTGAACCACCGACCTTCTGATTAGTGGCTGACCTGCTCTGCCACCTGAGCTACAGCCACCCAACATGAAATATCCAGGTGATGATACAGTGATGGAGAAGCTCAGCTGCTGTATAATGACTTACCAGTGATACTGGGTGGAACATGGAAACCAGTCCAAGCTCCAAACAAGCTCTACGGGAACTTTTTGCCAATCCACATTACATAGAAGTTGGGGAAGGCAGAGAAACAACAAAGGTGATAAGACAGAGTGTTGCTGACTTTAAATCTGCTAAGTTCTCTTTGTTAAGAAACAATCATTTAATAATTGCAGAGTGTGCGCTCGATTGTTTTGGCTTCTTTGTTTGAAAAAAAAAAAAAAGGCAGGATAAAACTGCAAAAACACATCACAGAAAGTTATACATTGATCTGACTAACCCTGCACCCAGCCAAAGAAGGAGGAGCTCCAACATGCTCCTCTGTCCAGAAACTCAAAGCTTCAGCTCCATCAGTGGACTTTGTATATGACTGAGGTCTGTCTGAGATGAAACTACCATAACATTAGAGATGGTTCATTTCTCAAGAGGAGCTTCTACCCCCAAGCCATCCATTCAGATTTTACATTTGAAAATTCCAGATTGACTATTTTATTTAATCGGTTTAATGTACATAATTCACTTACTGCACATAATGTCCTCCTGTATATATTCACTGATGTATATAAAGTTCTCTCTCTTTTTGCATAGTCGAAGAGCGTGTCAACGAGTGTGTTGTACTCGTATAACTATGCACGTGACAAATAAAGCATCTTGAATCTTTGGTTTTGACGCCAACCTGGATGCATGTTGGTTAAGCTCTGGTCAGAGAGTTAATGGCCTACTCTCCAAAGATCTATCCATTGTGTACTCTGAACACAAAAGGAATAGTAGACCTAAGTGCAGACATCCAGCAATGATTCTCCAGTATTAACAGTTGGACAGCACAAAGACTTGATATGATCCACACCTACTGGCTGAAGAAGCTAACAGCAGTTACTCATGTGCAGTGTTGGGGAGTAACGGAATACATGTACCGCCGTTACGTATTTAAAATACAAAATATGAGTAACTGTATTCCGTTACAGTTACCGTTTAAAAAGGTGGTATTCAGAATACAGTTACTTTGTTGAAATAAATGGATTACACTGCGGTACTTTCCTGTTTCATATTGTGGCGGGTCAGGACTGTTTGGGTTTTGTTTGACAGCTACGTTCTGTTGTTCCAGGCGGCAGCGTTACGGTTGCCATGGTTACAGGGCGACGCTCTCTCTCTCTCTCTGCGACTGCGTGTTTCCTGGGTGAGAGAGCGCATTTTCGTTGTTGTTGTTGTTGTGCTAAGCTAACAGGCAGAATGCTACAAGCATAGCTCTAAAGAATGTAGCATCATGGGCAGTGTAGTCCGTGCTGCTGGGAGAATGGACTGCCATACACGTTATGGGTCTGTGAGCGCGAGGAGGGAAAAAAAGGGGAGTGGAAAGGTACGAGTTGTCATCGAGGAAAAACGGGAGCTGGAAGCATGTAAATATAATAATAACCACTGCAGCCAAGAAGAGAGCCTGACGAGCCCAGTTGTAAGTAAGCTATTAAGACTCGACTGTACACCGTGTTCGTGTTTTCCTCCGAAAACAACAAGTTCCGTTGGAGCAGCCTTTCAACGCCTCTCTCTGTCTCTCGCAAGAAAAGTTGGCCCACACAACAAAGTAAAGCTAGTTTTCGGCTACGAGCCGACAGAGACCCCGCCGTATTAGTCAGAGGTCCCTTTACTACAGTTCGGAGTCGCGGACCTTCAGTAATAGTAATAAATCACACAGCAATAGTACATTCACGTTGTTGTAAAAAGCATGATAATATATTAAGTAATCCAAAGTATTCAGAATACGTTACTGTCATTGAGTAACGTAACGGAATACGTTACAGAATACATTTTGGGGCATGTATTCTGTATTCTGTAATGGAATACATTTTAAAAGTAACCTTCCCAACACTGCTCATGTGGACTGGCTTACATGTGGCAGAACAATCCTGATCATGGGAGAGGGTTATTGCAAGGCTCTGACAGTTTTTATAGAGAAGATATTGGAGGAAAGAGGGTTAACGTAAATGGGTGGTTCACCAAATCTGAGAATAATTTGCTTAGGAATCTTTTTTTCTTCATATCGCTCAGAGTGTCATATTGTAATAAAGCTTAATAACCTCTGTGACTACACTTCACATATTTGCTGTTTCCACCCTAGACTGACTTTTCAGACTGCGGGCGCTCATTTTCTCTTTCCTGATTTTTTTTTGTTTGTGCTGATTTTTGGTAGTCAGTCAACATCACCAGGGGAAACAAGGCAGATTGATAACTTTCAATAGCCACAAATGGAATGCAAATGGCCTCTGAAATCATATTAAAGTCACTGACGGGTGTGAGTGATGCCAGAAAAAAAGAGCTTGATTTGCCTGTCACAGTGTCACCTTCGGGCCCTTTCAGTTGCTGTATTAATGGGGATAGATGTATATATGAGATGACAGGGAGTGTTGGAGGAAGGGGAGAGGGAGAAAGCAAAACAGCACTGCAGGGCATGTGGAGGAAAGGGAGAAAATGGGAGGCACTGGCTGGGGACTGATTGATAATGAACGCCAAAATGGAAAGATGGCAAGTGAAGAGAGAAGAGCAGTTGCAGAGGTCTAACATGTCATGTTAACAAGTTGAAGTGAAGTTCAGAAAAAAGGCACGGCTGTTCCCACTCAGGGCAGACTTCATTAGCTCACATTCCCCTCCTTACCCTCTACGGCATGCTAGCCTGGAACCGACAGCTTTCTCCTCTTCTTAGAGAGGCAAAACCCAACAGAGCTGGAGATGAAATCACAGAGGAAGGTGGTGGGTGATAGGAGGGAAGGGGGGCATGGAAATTAGGTCAAGGATGACAGTACCTCTTGAACACTGAGTTGGGAGTGAAAGTAGGACCTGGATTAAAGTCAGAGAGCTTTGTGTGGATTCTCCAACGTAATTTGAATCACCTTGCAGGCAGCAATGAATCACCGCAGTGCAGTCAATTTGACTTACAAATCAAACGATGGAAGCTCTGTTTGCTTTTCTGATGTTTTCTCCTTTGATAGCGATGGACACGCTCTGCTGCTATCCAGCCTGCAGGCCACAATCAAACCAGATGAACTCAGATCTATTTAAAAAGCCACAACTCTCAAAATTTTAAATTTGAATTCTGCCCAGAAACACAAACACAGAGATCATAGAAATTATAATATATAGAAGATAATGATTCAGTTGGTGCCTGATAAACACCTCTCATTTTTCAGTGTTACCTCCTTGTCATACAGTGAATCTTCTATTTGATCGCATCTACTCCACATGTGCTAAAATCTACAACAATTACCTTTTTTGGACCATTTGAGGGCAGCAGAAGCAAGTTCACTACGGACAATGCTATCGCTTTTTTGACTTTTTTTGTCATTGACAACTTACAAAATGTCATAATGTACCTTTCCACCCAATTTGGTTTGTTTTTAACATGCTTTAAGGTAACATGTTAATTAATTTAACTATTTATTTGGTTACAAACATGAATGCATATATCTTCATGAAATCTATGGGTGGGAAGGGGTGTAAGTTTATCAGCCAGGAGACTATGATTTGGATTTGAACTTCTAGGTTTTGCGATTTGTCTTTATCCACCCACTTTTTATCATCGATTGTAATCACTGACCTGGTTTAACACTTAACTTAGTTTGGTTTAGAAAACACCATAGTATCAGGATGATGTTTCCATGACGTTTCCACCTCCATGTTTGACAGTGGGGACGGTGTTCTCTGAGTCATATGCAGCATCCTTCCTCCTCCAAACAGCGAGTTGAATTGATGCCAAAGAGCTGGATTTTGGTCTCATTTGACCACAACGCTTTCACAAAGTCCTCCTCTCAGTCATTGAGATGTTCAGTGACAAACTTCAAACCAGCCTGTACACATAAACCATATTGAGGATTGCACATTAACATATGTTATTGTGAAAACTGTTGTTGGAACCATACTGAATGTAACCAGATAAACATTTTATATAGTGAGGGAGCGAGTATGCTAACAGCTAACAAACAGCCATTATAATTCATCACACACTGAGAATAGCAGAGAAATCAGCAGCGCAGGTCTTCCAACTAATGGCTAATTAATATTGTGCTGAACACAGTCCAAAAGATTCAATAAGCGACATCAGTGTCTACTGTCTGTCTGCTGTTTACTATCATAGCTAATGAATGTTATCTTGTTTCAGGATGCATAATACCTGCCGTTGTCCAAAGACACATCTGCTCACCTGAGTCTTTTGCTCGTTTCTCGTCTTCTTTTCTCTGTTGTCCAAACCGAGGAACTGATGGCTTTGACCTTTTCTTGTCCATCTTCCATCGGTCAGTTTGCACTCCAGTATCAACACCCAACCCCACAACATAAACCATAAACCTTATAAACCTTATATGAAAAATCATTAATACATAACCAGTTTGGACTGACAACATTACGAATGAAATGTGCACTATTTGGAAGCAGCCCGCCTTTGGACAGGTTGTGTGTGAGACTTCAGCAGCAGCACTGAGGGCCCTCGGCTCACTTTTCACGTATATGTGAAATATACGATAGCATTTAGAAAGCACATCGGTGCAAATTTTTAATGCAATCGACCCATCTGGAGCACAGAATAGACAAACTGTGGACAAACTGCCCAAATGCGTTGACATTTCAGGGATTTTGAGTCCTTCTGCGCTCCAAATGGATTAATCGTGATGACGGCGTTAACATTGACAGCCCAGCTTGTTGGTTTTTATTTTGCTTTATTTTGCGAGCTGGTTATTAGATGCTGCTTCAGCCAGCCAGAGAAACCCCTCTCCTCCCTGTGCAGCAAGCAGCAGGCGCACCTCGCAAACACGCCTTTACTCCCCATTAATGGGTGATAGAAAACCAAATGGTGCCCATGTAATCCCCAAATTGTGCTGGCATGATGTCAGGGCAGCATGGGTGCCAGCAACTTTTTTTCTTGCCAATGCCACGATGCCGCCCTGGCAACCGCCCATGTCGCCCATATCAAAAACCGCTACTGGGCCTTTACATGTGCTTCAGCCTTTCAGGCTTGATTTCAGTTCTTTACGGCGTAGTGTGTTACCAACTGTTTTCTTAGCAACTATGGTCCCACCTGCTGTGAGATCATTGACAACTTCCTCCCAAATAGTTCTGGGCTGGTCCCTCACCGTTCCCATTATCATTATCATCTCCACTAGGTGAGATCTTGCATGGAGCTCCAGACTGAGGGAGATGTTTCTTCCAGCCTTGTGTCTTGTCCTTAAAATTCTTGGAGAGCTGTTTGGTCTTGGCCATGGTGCTCAGTTTGGAATCTGGATAGACCGACTGATTCTATAGAAAGCTGTCTTTTATACAGGTAATGAGTTGAGAAGGCTCCCAGTGTCAGCTTGTTAACTCTATAAAATACCTGGGAGTGATAGGGGATCAAATACACACTTTATTAAAGTGAAATGAAAAATGAAACAGTGGCACTGACCATGTTAAATGTTTTAATGTAAATGTAGCAGCTTTCTAACACTGGGTTTCCAGTACTGGGCACCCATTAGATACTTGGTGAAATAAATCAGCCTTCGATTGTTGTTCACATGTCAAAAATCTGTCTGTGGTTTCATGCAGAATTTTGTTGACCGAGCAGAGATGCTGTACCAACTCATACTGGGAAACACCAGAGTGATGTTAAAGTGTCAGGTTTCTGACGTTCCGAGTATTAGATCGTGGCTGGAAAGTAGCAGCCGTGTCAGAAGATATTAGTTTGAAAATGTGTGTGAAACCACATCATAGCTCTTTACAGCTATGCCTGTTTTTAATGCATTGACCATCCTTGTACAGCAGGTACTTTTTCAGAAGATTGTGATGCCACTATGAAGATGATAATTGATGCATGAATGCAGTCCCAGTGACTGAGCACCAAAACTGAATCGTCTCCTCTGTGACGCCAAGTGAATGTTTATGCCAAAACTGGAAAAAGGACAAAGTGATCACCTTAAAACCTCTGGTCACTTCTGTTGCCAGCATGGAAGCATAAACGGACACTAAATTGCAATTGACTCAGTCATTCAGTTAATTAGAATTGTATTTATATAGCACCAAATCACAACAGCAGCTACCTCCAGGTGCCCGATACTGTAAGGAAAATACCCCAACAATAATACAGAGAAGCCACCACATCGTGGCTGCACGCCAATCAAGAAAGTAACCGGTCGTTAAGTGATGACGTGACGAATCCTACTTGCGGGCCTAAAGTAGTCTGCGTTTAATATGGCTTTTGTGTTGTTAACATGTTTAATGTTTTGTATTTTCTTCTATTTGATCTCAAAAAGCTCCTA
>NW_005187683.1:539323-542046 GCF_000239375.1 Pundamilia nyererei | reverse complement strand
GCTAGCGAGCTAACTTCCTGCTAACTTCTAACTCCGTTAAATGTCATAAATTCCGTTTTCATGGATGCCTGGATGTTAAACTCAATTGTTACACCTGGTAGAGCAGAACTGATCATTTTATTAAAGATGAAAGACTTTAGACAGTTTTTCAATTCTCAGTAATGCCATAGTGATCGTTTGATATATGGACCTGCAGCGGAGTTTAGGCCCAGACACGGCTAGTGACGTCAGACTGAACGACCGGATAGATCCAGATCCAAGAATGTGCACACTGAAGCTGCAACACAGATGTTTTCATTTACCAAACACAGTGGCTGATGTACAGCTGCGTGTCTGATTTTTGCAGCATAGCCAGACCAAATTAGAGCTGACCGAAGTCACGGTGAATGGAGGAGCCACCCACACTAACATCTCATCTCCTCTGAGAACCTCCTGAAGCTCCAGTTATCATTATCAGGCAGTGTGTGTGTGTCTACACAGAAATGTTAGGCGTATCTCCTTAATAATCAATTTATGTAGTAATAAAAGACACGTGGGCTGAAGGAACGATGTTCCCATTAACCTTTCTGGAACTGACAGCATCATCTCCTCAGACAGAGGATTTCTTAACCTGAACAGTGGAAGCAGCAGGGGTCACTACAAGAGTCTGACAACACGTCAAATTCCCACGCTGCTTATTTACGTGTGTCTCAGAATAAAATGTTGTTTTAACGTAGGCTACCTTCAGAAATGATATGTCACTATTAAAGATGTAAATCACATGACTGTAAACTGGGAAACAACTGAAGCTCAGATTTCAATGTCAGCTTTGTGTGTTTTGAGGGAACGGGCGTCATTCTTTGTGTAACATTGATACATAACAGAGCATTTGTCTACTTTTTGCCATTCATGTTGACAAATGAAGTGTAATGATTATTAACTGTTGAACTTTCAATACAATTGCTAAACACAGCTGTTGTTTTAAGCATCTTTATATGCTGTGTTTTTAAGTCCACTTTGATATTGAAATGAGGCAAACTTACATATTTATTTATAAAACACTGCTTTTGTTTATTTGCTTTCTTTCTTTACAAATTAAATTTACTTGCTGCTGGTAAGTGATTTTCATAAGAAGCAGGTCATGCACAACCTGAAAGGCATGGGCTACATAACAAGCAGTGCAAACTGCAGCAGGACTAAACAGGAGGGGCTGCAGTGTTTGGCATACATTAGTCTGATGATCTGACATTTCTGTCAGTCCCTGAGAAATATTATTTATCATATCAGAATTAAGCATCTCCTCATCACCATGTGTTCTCCAGCAAAGATGCTAAAGCAGTGCTAATCTTACTCTTTTCTCTCATTAATGTCAGCAGGGACGTTTATTTTGAATGTGCGCGGAGTACTTTCACATGGAACACGCAACTGAATTTATCTAGTTACAACTTTATCACAGTGAACTTCTTAGAGCCTGTGACAGTCTGGAGGTTGCACGCAGGCCTCATAGCAGTTTGCCAGTCTGACACACAGGAGCATGTAAAAGGGAAAAGGGGACTCAGTGGCAGCTAAATGTGAGACAAGTGCTTCTGTCCTCTGTCTCACACACACACACACACACACACACACACACACACACACACACACACACACACACACACAGTTCACACTCTGGTGGGTGAAGTGAGCACTGAACCCTGACCACTGTCACTAAAGTGAGATATTTTTACAACACTGAAATCACACAGATCCCAACATGCTGAAAGACGCTCAGTGGTGTTGTTATATTATTTTATCTGGAATGATCCACATGTGACCAGGTTGCAGGCAGCTTGTACATGAAAACATTAAAGTACAGATCAAGCCAAAGCACCACATCGTTCTCTTTTATGTTAAGGCTTTTCCCTGGATAAACACGTGTTTTTGCACATGCCATCATCGGCTTTGCTAAGGACAGTATGTAACACAAAGGTGTCTCTCTGTTTTTCTTAACCTTGACCTTTTCTGATGTAAAATGACATAAGAAAAGCTTAAAATGCATAAACATGATTTATTCTGGCGCGTGTACACAATCCCATGATGTCATGGCTTTTGACTGGGTTATTAGCACTTCACTGAGGATGGACCACAGGCTGTAGCGCCACATAGTTTCAGCTACTGCTACACTGTTATGCTGTGTGCATCTAATTAGAAATGAATATGTTCATGTTCATGTATTATTTTGGAAAAATATGTCTTCATTCAAGTGTGTGTCACCACAGTGCACACTCGTTTGGTTTAGTGGTTTAACCATTCCTCATACTCATACTGGCAGAAGTGCCCAATGAGCACTCAGTCAGCAAAGGGAAGCATGCCCACTCACAGCTCACCTGCATACCTCCATCGCTCTTCTTCTCACATTCCTTGGATTCCTCGGGCCTTCTCACAGACACCGTGCTGCCTGCTGAAAGAAAGAAATGATTTAGAACTGAAAGTTAATCTGGAGGAATATTTATTCCTTGAAGTGTGCGGGGGTGGTAAAAGTCCATCACAGGGCTTCCACTTAACCTATATATTCTTTTTGACTGTTGGAGAAAGTCAGAGCACCCAAAGTAACCCACACAGGCAGAGAGAAAACATACAAACCCCAGCCACCCTGAGAGGTGACAGTGCTGCCCAGCTAAATGCAGGGGGCAGCGATGACCTCCACTGAACTTTATCCAATTTCCTCTGGCCGGTCCAGCTTTCCAAAGACATACGTGTCAGGT
>NW_005187683.1:532442-539208 GCF_000239375.1 Pundamilia nyererei | reverse complement strand
TGAGAGCATCATGAGACCAGCAGCCTACAGTATAACTAAGGCCACATGATCCAGCCTTAAATATGTGTGTTGTCAATCTTAAAGTAGATGGTGTCTGTCTCCCAGATTCGAATTATGAAGAGAGGCCTGAAGCTGAAGACTTCCACTGTACTGCTGAACGAGCGAATAGCTTCATTAGAATACAGTGCTGCAAGGTCTTTAAGATAGAACAGGGCCTGCTTTTAATCAACGTCATTTTAAATTCAGATGTGGATATAACAGGGTGCTGATGAAGAGGAGCTAAAGTGGGAGCGATGCTGTGTTTGTCCTGTCCCAGTTAGAACTGTTGCTGTGACATTTGGGAACAGCTGAAGGCTTTTCAGGGAACGTTTAGGATAAAAGTAATAACTGCAGTCGAGTTTCTAGCAGAACTCTGACACAGGATGTTTCAAATTGTAACAATGTTGCACAAATAAATGAAGACAGTCCTACATATTTGTTTAATACGCACACTGAAGGACAGCGAATGGATTGAATAAGATCCAATACAATACAATGAAGTGTTATAATAGTGTAATTAAATAGTGATCTGTGCTTTTAAATGCTTCACTGAGATCCAGCAGGACAAACAGAGTCAGACTAAAACTATTCAAATAAACAATTCTGCCTGAAGTCATCAGTTAACTGTTTGTCACCCAGTCTGTGCAGACAAACAAAGGGAAGGTCAGAAATCGTTCTATAATTAGCTTTGACCACTGAATGAAATGATGTTGTTTGATGTAACAGTTTGATGACTGATGCCTCAGAAGTCTGTGGTACATAAAAAATCTGTGAATATGTTTTACCTTCAGTTTCATTTCACGACTTTGTTAAACATCATTCTTACTGGTCGTCAGCCACAGCTGAGACCAAACCCACTCTGCTCTGGGAACTCTCTGTGGACAGAGCTTTGATTGTGTTCACATGAAGCAGCACTATGAACGGCTGAAACAGCATGTTTAAAGGAACTGAAAAAATGGGAAATATGATGTGAATAGTTTGCTTTTATGAGGTAAACAAATCTGCCTAATTTGCCATTTGAATGATGACAGCAGGCCTAAAAACTCTGGTTTTTAGATCCATATTTGAGGATTCACCTGTTATAAGTTCTGTTTTAAGAGAAATCCTGCCAGGCTTTAGTCTTCTCTGTGTGCTCTGCCTCTTCTTCCTGTCTGCTGAGTAAAGCAGCTCATACCAAGATAAGCTAATTAAAAGCAATGCTTGTTTAATCACCACAAAATGGGCAACAAAGGGTGTTTAAAAAGTGCTGCTCACACAGAATCCAGTCAATTAGAGGACAACCTTCCTGGGAGAAGTTGCCTTCTATTTTAGGTTAATGCACATGGTCCCTGTGCACGTCTGTCCACACACACTTTCTCAGACACAGTCTTACTGATGCAAACTCAGTCTCTTTGTGCTCACCAAGTGCTGATGCGGGAGTTTTGATTCATTTAAAGCTCTGCTAGAGTCACAGATCTCACCGTCATTTTCAAGACAAACACTCAGGACCCAGAGCCGGCCATGGAGGACAAACAGCTAGCCTGCCACACACTCGTCATCATGCTGGTGAGGCTCAACTCCACAATATCCTCCTCTTCTTTGTTCTGCTTGTCTTTCTTATCTGTCCTCACACATCTCTCAGTCTATTTCCAGCTCTTCAGGTCCACTTCCCTCTTCCTCCCTTCTGCTTTCTGTTTTCTTTCATACGAGCCGCTTTGCATTCACCAGATAACGACACAAAATTCAATTTCTCGCTGAGTTACCTCCCTAATGGCTAAGTGGCGGTGTGTGTGCTGCGTGTTGAAGGCTGAGGCTGGTGGGTGGCACACAAACGGATGTTCCTGTGCTGCACTGAGTTGGTGGCTGTTTTCACATCAGAACCCAGAAACGAGCAGCGGCGTTTGGCGCAGCACGGCAGGAGGCGGTGAATCGCAGTGGCAAAGAGGCTGCATGATGTGGAGGAGCTTTCCATAGACAAAAGGCTGAGTGCTAACTGCCACAGCAAACACGCACATGTGGAAGGGCCGCAGTGTCGAATGACAACACAGCAGTGTCTCGCAGCCTGTGTGGGAGCAGAGCATCTATCCGTTTCCATTCATTATCCTTCCTCTACATTGAAGTCTAAAGCAGCCATTTGATCTCGTTTAGAAAAAGAGGAACACAAAGACTCTGCTGCATGTACAGGACATACAGCAGGATCATTAGGAAACAGCTAAAAGTCTAACCTAACAACACTGCAGCATATAAACAAAGCAAATGAATAAATGGAGCAGCTTGTGAATTATACATGGGCAGCAGTGCAGTGACCAACAGCAGCAGGTATCACAGTGAACGGGTGAATTAAAGTGTCAGTGACAGGCAGCATGGAACTGGCACATGATGTAATACTTGTTTAAGTTAGTATCAGTCCCGAAAAGGAAAATGCAGCAGAAGATGTCCTCACAGCCCAGAGCCAACGAAACCCTTTCACCTCAGTTCATACAGAAACCAACCACTGAAGAGTCCAGGTCATTCAAAAGACACGAGACATGGAGACTCCTCCCTCACAACACACGGAACAACAACAACAACAATAATAATAATAATAATAATAATAATAATAACAATAACAACAATAACAACAACAATAACAACAATAATAATAATAATAATAATAATAATAATAATAATAACAATAATAATAACAACAATAATAACAATAATAATACTTGTAATAATAACAGTAGTAAAAAAAACTAATAGTATTATAAGAGAAGTCAAATAAAATATTTAAAAATAAATCCTTTGCAGGATGATTTTATTAGTAACTCTTGCATGTTGTACAACAGTGGATCTGAATAATCTGCTGCTTGTCCAGTAAGTGTTGCACAGGGTGGAGAGGACTCTGCATGATGGCTGGCACTTTGTTCTGTCACCTGCTTTAGTCGGTTAGTGCTACCAGCTCCAACATTACTCTCCACAGACACTGAGCTCACTGCAACGGACTGACAGGAAGTCTCCAGCAAAGTGAAGGATCACAGTTCCTGCAGGAAACAGAGCCTGGTCATCCTGCTCATCAGAGCTTCTGTGTTAAGTCTTCCAGTTAAGCCTGCAGTCACTGTGGATACTCATACTCCACCACATCTTTTTGTCTGGAGCTGAACACCGTTTCTCTGATCTGGAGTCAGCTGCCTGCATCATTCAGTCCCAAAGCTGCTCTACATGCAAAACCAAGCTGGGCTGAAGTTTGTAGAAGGCATGAAACAGGCCACAAAGTGGAGAACTTAACTTGAATTCACTTAGGAGAAGTTGCCAAAATATTTATTCTACAAGACAGAAAACATAAACTGTGTACCTGGTTAGGGTTACCTGGTTGTGAATCGTTACCCACAGAGCGTGACAGGGATTTACTAACAAACTGACTAAAAAGTGAATAGATGGACAAACAAGCAGCAAGTTTCTCTTATTTGTTGTAACAGAGTGTTGGATCCAAACTGACTGATTCTGTTTTCAGAACTTTAATCATTATTTCTGTTGACTTTTATACATTTTTAATGGTTCACACATTAACAGTGTTTATAAACACTGTTATTACATATGTTTCCAACCATGCTGGGAATTACAGCTCTTAGCTATTATGTGGGCTAAAGCCTGCTACATTCTTTGATTAGACAAGATAATCAACAGCATACGCATTCCACTTGCTTTGAATACTAACAGTCCGGTAAAACATGCACTAAAATGGATAAAAACCGAAACTTGAAACTTTAAAAACTGAAAAAAATCATGTTTAATCTCGACTTTCTTTCAGCCCATAAATCCCAGCTCTGCTGCACTACGAGCTCTCCCAGTTGAATGTGACTGTTCCCACCGTGAGGTGGATCACCAACAGCTCCAATCACCAGCGTATCAAACTCCTCAAGTGATGATGACACCACAGTATTCAGGCATCATCTCCCAGGACCTAAACTGGGAGCTTTAACATCAGTTCCCTCCTCCAGATTGGACAGGAGAGGATGTACTTCCTGCATCAGCTGAAGAAATGCAACCTGCCAATGCGATGGTGATATTTTACTGCTCCATTGTTGAATTTATCCTCACCTGCTCCATCACCATCTGCTATGCTCCTGCCGAGCAGGTGATTGGCTGCAGTCTGCCTTCCCTATAAGACCTGTATAACTCCAGGACTCTGAGACAGGCAAGCAAAAGTGCTGCCGACTCCTCCCACCCCGGGCATAAAGCGTTTGTGACACTCCCGCCTGGCAGGAGGGTGCAGTCCATCAGAACCAACAGCTCACAGCGCCCACTCACCCCGGGCACTGCTCAGTTAATGTCTTACAATAACACACTTATTTACTCAGGCTATTAAAACGTTGCACTCTATTCAGTAAAAGCACTTTGCACAGCATTTCTCCCCACTCTTTACCTTACAGATTCCTTCATTTCTCATTGTTATTCTATATCTACATCTGCAGGCAGATATAGACACGAAGAAGTAAACATCCCATTGTTTACTTCTTCAGAGCCACATATGTGCTGTAAAGACCATATATGCGATCATCTATTCTGTACCACTGCTGAGGCTGACACAGTCCAAGACAGTTTAACTTCTGCAAATTTCAGAATAAGTTTAATAAGACTGATATTAAAATACATCCTTCCTCCAAACTACATTTAACTCTGCAGCTCCTTCAGCAGAATTAAATAAAAGAAAGGAAAATGCAAACGATAACCACCAGTCCAGATATATTTTAACATACGGCTCAGAAACAGACAGAGCATCTCCTTGGTAGATCTCATACTTGATGGTGACTCTTGGTATTGGATGGAAGTTGGCCTCTAGTGTTGTTCGCCACATCCCCACTGAGTTCCTGATGGAGGCTGGACGGGACGACCTGTTGTACAGCAGCCTCCTGTGTGAAAAAGGCTGAACTATCCATCAGCATAAACACAGTAAAACACCTTTGTGTTAAAATGCTTTGATGTCTTAAACATCTGGGTTACTCAGCATTGTTATGAATGGAAGATTAAAGAACGACATGCAAATTCATCCTTTTGTTTTTACACAAAATATTAATTTGTTGCTATGACTTTATCTTCTTAGCCAACATCTTCTTCTTACTCCTGCAGTCACTCCAGCAGAGCATCCATTCTCATCTCTTTACGTCATCCTTCCTTTATCTTCCGGTCTTACGGATGGTCTCAGTTTCTCTGGGGGGCAATCCATGATTGATCATTTTCCATTCCATGCTTTTCTATCCAGGTATATTTTTTCTCCATTGGCAGTGTGTTTGAGATGATTTTCATGCTGAGAAATTGGGCTGTTCCACATTAAACAATAGTACATTTCAGCCTAGTTCTTGTGTAATTTGGCATAAATGTTCTACTTGGTTCTCTTGTATTAAGGCTCATTTGCACAATAGAGCCCTACTCTAAAAATACTGTCACAACTTTAGGATTGTTCACGAAGAGTGGACCTAAAGAGTCGGTGCTACACATGGTCTAAATCCTCCTCTAAGCACCATCTTGTCATTGCAACACTGCCTATGTTAGGTTGGTTATTGGGATTGTGCGCCCAGGCAAATATATACTCATGATTAGCTTGTTACTGAATTCAAATAAATGTGTGTACAAATTGGCAGATGATGAAGCCAACAGGGTTTTTTGACCTACCCAAACACCCTATGGCACATGCTGTTTCACTTCTGCGACCTTGACAGTATCCTGTCCCACCAACATAAAGTCCCAGACATTGTATTGTGGCCAGAGTGGTTATACAGTCTACAAACAACCAGTGATCTGTTATTCGGTGCTGCTGGTATTGTTGTCTATACTTCAGGGGTGACATATGCTGTTGGAATATTAAACAATTCTCCTTTTGCCAGACTTTCAGACCTTTGGGGTCACAGATCTCCAGAAGTAAACTGCACTTGTTACCAGTGGCATAACGAGCTGCAGGTCCCCTACAAACCACAGCTCACTACCAACTTGGCTTTAAATGTGTCATCTCCTTGTACAGGTAGCGCAACTTCTACAAGCGAGTCCGTTTCACCTTTAGGGATGCTAAAGCATGAAATGCACACGGTGGGCCGCGTGTCTATTTTGCAATGATACTGGGTTGACCCCCTAAAAAAAACAGTTTCAGGTGAAGTCATTTAGATATAGGTTTTAGGCCAAATCCACTTCCCTTAATGGTTCGTGGCTGGACTGAACATTTCCCACCATCTTCCCAGCGGCACACTTTAACAGCTCATGAAAAGACACAGTGCCCTTTTGGTCTTGAGAGACATTTATTTCTTCATCTTCCACATCACTCACATTTTCACTCTCATTGGTGCTTTTAAATCATGCTCACATTTGAGGTCTCTTCCATTAAGTTGCCTCTCCTGGACTCTCCATCCCCCATTCAGAGAAGACAGAGGTTCTGTTGATGCAGGGATTGTCACAGGCTGGGTCTCTGACCCAGCGCTCTGAGTTCATTTTGTATTTGTCTCATTTTAGATTTGTGATTAGTTTGTGTCATTCCTATTTAGCTTTAGTTAAGGAAAGGCAGTTATTATTTATTGATTCCTTGGTTTCTATGTTTGAGTTCTTGTATCGTTCATCACGTGTTAGGTCTGTTAAGCTTGTGTTGTCATGTCTAGTTTCAGTGTTTCCTGTTTTATTTTGAAGGAGTTGTGTGTTCAGTGCTAGGACCAATTCTGTTTACATTATACATGCTTCCCTTAGGCAGCATCATTAGAAGACATAGCATACATTTACACTGCTA
>NW_005187683.1:530121-531296 GCF_000239375.1 Pundamilia nyererei | reverse complement strand
TTGGGTTTTTCTCTGTATCTATGAAGCGCCTTGAGGCGACTTATGTTGTGATTTGGCGCTATATAAATAAAATTGAATTGAATTGAATTGAATTGAATTGTTCTCTATTCATTGTATTTAGTTTCACTTCCCCTGTCCTGTCATTAGGCTCATGTCAGTCAGCTGTTCCTCCATGTGTTCCCATTTCCCCTAATCACCTCCTGTGTATTTAAGTCCTGTGTTTTCAGTGTGTCATTGTCAGATCGTCTGCTTTGTTTTCAAGCCAAGAAGTTGTGTCAAGTCTCCTCATGTCAAGTCTCCTCATGTCAAGTCTCCTCATGTCACGTCCATGTTCCTGTTCTAGGTTTTTAGTTAATTTAGCTCACCCAGTTTAGTTTATTGTTAGCCTTGCATTTTGCCTTTTGTTTACAGTTATTTTGCCAGCCTCAGTAAACGGCTCGTTTTCTGTTATTCAAGTCATGTTTCACATTTTGTTTCCGTCTGCATTTGGGTCCACCCTTCACTCTACACACAGTCAGCCCAGCTGATTGTGACAGGGATGAAATCTTAAGCTAGCTTGAAATAAAAGTGAGAATTACGGTCATGAATGAAGTGTGCACAGCCTGTCATAGTGTCTCTGTTGCTGTATTGTTTAACAGTCACTGCCACTCCCAGCTGATGTTCTGTCTGCCTCACTCATGGTGACCCTTTAGTTCCTGCTGCTCCTCGGTCCTGATGTCCCCCTTTGTCATGCTGCTGTTGTGTACGACGAGCACTTTGAGGCAACTGTTGTTGTGATATCAAAATCAAACTGAGCTGAATGCTCGTCTGTCCTATGAGAACAGAAAAAAACAAAGACATCTATTCTGACCTTACCCCACTATCTACCTATTCCTGTTGAACAACAATTAGTGTTGGAATTCTCAGCATTAAAAAGCCTCGGAGCTGAGAAAATTTTGAGGTGCTTTTTAAATATAAAAGCTGTCAGAAGCTGTGAAAAATACTGGAGGATTATTAACAAAAGAATACACATACGGAGTCACAGTGAGTGACTTCCTTTTCTTACGTGTATAAATGGAAATCTGTTCTGACAGCTTAGCTGCTGCTTTCCTTCCTCATGGACTCAGTCAATCTGAACATATAATAATAATAAAGAAGTTTAATGAACTATTGTGGTTATTCTTATTATGATTTTA
>NW_005187683.1:504266-527902 GCF_000239375.1 Pundamilia nyererei | reverse complement strand
TAAAGTAAAATATAAAAACCTAATTTTAAATAAGTATAAGAATGAAGAAAACGGGGTTAACCCAGGACGGTAATGTTGCTGGTAATGGTGTTGCGGTTCTTTTTTGTTTTTTTGTTTTTTGTTTTGTTTTGGTTTGTTGTTTTTCCATAACTTGTGTATCTGCAAATATACACATTCTGTATTTTTCATAAGAAAGAAACTATACTGTGGTGGGGCTTGCTAATTTCTTGTTTTGATTTATGTATGTTATGTTTTGTTTTACTTCATATGTTTCATATGTTTCATATGTTGTTTGTTTAATTTAAGACAAAAAAATTAAATGAATGAGAGGTAAAACTTGAGGGGGTAGGGACAAATAAGTAAATACTTCAGCCTACTCCTTTTCAAACAAATAATGGAATGATATTTTGTAATGATTGTGAAGGCACATGTTTGAAATGTTTGAAATAAAAATGAACTGAACTGAACTGAACTGAATAGCTCGTTATCGGGGCTTTAGATAGATATCAAACCAGGCTGTTTCACTTGTACAGCTGTTGTTCTGTGAGTAAAGCACTTGTTTGAATTGACTGATGTTTGGAACAGATGCATTTTAGAAACCTTATAGCCATTGAAACTGTTCACTCGACTACCTTGTCTTAGCGAATGAGCTAATTCATACTACAAATGAGGCAAAATACAGACTTGTGAAGGCCTAATGAAGGAGACTAATGTGCTGATTCTCCTTCTTGCTGTGTGGAAACGCAAGAAAGTAAGAAACCCAGTGATGGGCATGTAGCAATCTATGCTTTTGTAAACTGGTGCTTTGGAAAAGAAATCTCTCTCCAAGGTAAGCAGGGTTTAAATCACACGTATGGAAAATAGTGCTGATCAGATCTTGTGAGCATGTTGACCTTACTGGTTGCACTTGTCTCTGCTGTGGTTGCACCCTCAGCCCCTTACATCGCACAGCTGCTTCTATGCTAGAGGGCTGTGAGAGATGGTCTGTACATCAGACCTTACACCAGAAGGGCAGCATCGGACTTCAGCTTGTTGACCCTGCAAACAGCCCATGCACCCGACTCAAACAGCTTTCCCTCTACATAGTTATCTTTTATAAACCCTACCATTACAGTTAACTGGTGGATTTTTCATTTTCAGTGCCGCTAGGCAGCTACAAATACCCACTTGGCTCTCAGTTTATTTTATGAATTTAATTTGGGTGGTTATAGCTCAAGAGGTGGAGCAGAGCCTTACTTATTGGAAGGTTGGTGGTTTGAGCTCCGACTCGCCCAGTCTGTGTGCCAAATATCCTCGAGGCAAGATATGAACCCCAAGTTTCTAGGAAACACAAATGTTAGCTAGAAAGCTGTTAAGCACGAGGGGAAAATGTGTCTGTGAAGGAAGCATGTTGTCTGAAAATGCTTTTGTAGGATCTTTACATTACAATATGAAGTGCCTCGAGGTAACTGTTGGTATGATTTGGTGCTGTTGAATGAAACTGAATGAACTGAATCTTGAGGCACAGGCAGGGAAATGTGCTGGCTTTCCTTGGCTTTTAACTCTAGTTCAGAATTTCTAAGAAATGATGAAGAAACAATAAGTCCTGACGCAGATAACCGTCTCAGTTATTGTTTTGTTGTTCAGGTGCTGTGTAGTTCTGACTGTGCTTCGTTACTGTTGGCTTCATCCCCTTCATTTCTGTTCCTTCTCTTCTTGCTCTGCCTTCTTCTCCTGTGTTTGCCAACCTGGCCTTCACCCTGGTCCACCCACTCTGATAATAATGTGAATAATAAAATAAAAAGAATATATAAAACAGAAAGATTAACAAGTGGAGCCTACAGTGCACCTCCTTAAGAAGCAAATGTGTTTGACACAGCAAACATGATTCTGCTTTGTAAAACTGCAAGTCGGGTTTATCAAAGTGTGCATCTAAAATCCACTGTGGTCCTTTGTCCTGTTCAAGGCTGCTTTTAAAGCAATCACTATCCAGCCTACGCATTAGCAGATGGCTCAGTGATGCTGTGGCTGGTGCTGCGGCTCTGCAGCAACAATGCAAAACACATCCTTGATGCGTGCAGTTTGCATGTTCTCCCCTTGCCTACATGACTAACCTTCATATGCTCCAACTTCCTCCCACCGTCCTAACAAATGCATGTTAGAGCAGAGACTCACTATTTGACCTAACTGTGGTACCATATCACAACCTGAAATGTTGCTTCTTTTTTACTTGAATTAATGTTGCTTCCAGATGTTCCAGAGCAGCTGGAACATCTGGAAGAAATCTTCCCATATTTATTAAGTTACCCATAATATGATTATCAAGGGTTGGGACCAGGAAGCAGAGTTGCTAATAAAGCCGTCCCCGTAGAGACCGCGTCTGCTAAATGAAGTATTAAAAACTCAAAGAAAGGACATCATAACACCCTCGACTGCAAAAAGTAAATCAGCTGAATGTGGTCAGTTAAACATGAGGTCAGTCTCTTCGAAGTCTGTGTTAGTAAATTATTGAATTGATCAATATCCTGATCTGTGCCTTACAGACACCCGCAGTTCAAATGAACCAGCAGTAGAAACTGATCGTTTAACAGTATTCCCTGAAAAGTCTCTTTTGTCTTAATAACATTTCAATTCACAAAAATGGACTACTGGAAAACCAATATCATCATGTCGTAGCATTTTCTGAAAGTAACTGAGTTCCTCTGCTTCTGGATTTCAAACCACTGTGCCACAGTGGTTTGAATCATCTCTCTCATTTGTTTGTGAGCCGAGGTGTGAAAAGGGTCATTACTCCCAGAGCTTTTAGGAGAAACCACTGTCTCACCTGTCATGTGACCTATTGAGATCACCTGACGCAAGGTGGGAGGGATCAAAAGACAGTATTGTAGATGGCTGTAAGCCCCCTCATCTGTTCAGTGATGGTTGTCCACAGTGGACATAACTGGCATCTTTTATTTTTCTTTCCAACCATCTGTCTTCTCTGTCCAAAATGTGAACACTGGTGTCCCGTCGAGGCGGCTCTTCTATGTTGTGCCATGGATTTTTCCTAATAGCTGGTCTCTCCAACGAGGTCTGAGGACTCTTCGCTGCACAGAAATGCACTATGTTGGTTAGCTTGTGTTTGAGAGTTTTGTCCTTGAACCATTTTCTGTCTGACGGTGTGGCTGCGTCTGAAGTGCACTGGGATGTTGAGCTTTGAGAAAATTCAGTTTCTCTGACAAACCTGCTATACAGGCAGTAGCGGTTTTTGATATGGGCGACATGGGCGGTTGCCCGGGGCGGCATCGTGGTGGGGGGCGGCATCACGGGCATCGGCTAAAAAAAACACGAAAACACCAGACATCATGATACAGACTTATAATTGGCTTCCTGTTAAATCCAGATTTCAAAATCCTGCTCCTCACATACAAGGTCTTAAATAATCAGGCCCCATCTTATCTTAATGACCTTGTAGTACCATATCACCCTATTAGAGCACTTCGCTCTCGCTCTGCAGGCCTACTTGTTGTTCCTAGAGTATTTAAAAGTAGAATGGGAGGCAGAGCCTTCAGTTTTCAGGTCCCTCTTCTGTGGAACCAGCTTTGGACCTGAAAACTCCTGCAAGGATAAAAACCCCAAAGTAGGCCTTTGGAGTTCTTAGATGAATGTGGTCCCTCTCCTTCCACCTCTCTCCAAAAAAACATCTTCCTTCTAGATTACTGCAATCCAGAATAATTTTCTGGATGGAATCTGGGATGAAAAGCTCAAATGAAGACTTGATGTCATGTCAGCCGTGTTGGCCCTGGCTTATCACAGTAACAGCTCTGCAGGGTGGCTCATTTCTTGGGCAAGAAGGCCATTCAATGTCACCAGTTATTGACATCCATATTTCTTCACTTGCTGTCTGGTGGGCTTGTTCTGGTCCTGGAGCTGGCTGCAGATGGGGTACTCGTCTTCGTTTTGTTACTAAATGGTGCTCAACCTCATCCTCTTCTTCAAAGTCACTGTCAGACTCAGAATTTTCAGAAATGTGAAATATTCTGAAACCTCTTTGTCAACATCATCATCAGAAGCCCCTCTCTCTTCCAAAATCAATTGGATGGCCCTCGCAGCAGATAATCTTTTGCCATCTTGATCAGTTGTGATAAAGAACCACACTGGCAAAGTCTTATTTATAGTATTATGCCCCTAATTTGCAGGAGGGACAGGGTATGAGAAAATAAAATTTGGATCCCTCAAGAAAGAAGGTAAAATGTGCGGGGATGTAAGAGCAGACAGTGTTGATAGTTGAATTTTCAACAATGTTGCAACTTTGTGCGCGAGCAGGAGGGGAAGAAAACACTATCAGCAGCACCAGAAAGGAGGAGGACAGAGTGTGGGAACACAGGACCTACACTTTCAACACTTTTATTAGACCTGGGTCCAGTGGACCCGATCACCTTGTATGTAATGTAAATGCGTGGGGGGAGGTACAGTATGAGGTCATTGAAAATTAGTTTATGTTCTTCACAGAAAATAAGCCAAAGCCAATGAATTTCAGGTTGAAAAAATAATTAATTGTTTAATTTTTCTTTTGAAAAATACTGAAAACAGGTCTCACAGACCCGAACACCATACAAGGGTTAACCTCTGTCTCTCTTCCACAGCATGTCTTTATCCTGTCTTCCTTCTCTCACCCCAACCAATCACAGCAGATGGCCCCGCCCCTCCCTGAGCCTGGTTCTGCTGGAGGTTTCTTCCTGTTAAAAGGGAGTTTTTCCTTCCCACTGTCGCCAAAGTGCTGCTCATAGGGGGTCATATGATTGTTGGGTTTTTCTCTGTATGTATTATTGTACGATCTACCTTACAATACAAAGCGCCTTGAGGCGACTGCTGTTATGATTTGGTGCTGTATAAATAAAATGGAATTGAAATAAGATTGAATTGAAAAATTGAATGGAATTGACTAGAAGACAGTCAGATGAACTGATGAAAAGCTAATGTGCTCGTGAGCAGAAGTGGAAGCCATACACATAACACACCCTCTCACTTGAAGGAAGGGCGAGGGGGCAATCAGGCAAGAAAGGAGGGAATCAGCAGAGGTGGAGCCCTGAAATCACCCCTGACAGCATAATGCTAACACATGCCCACAAACAGCTCGCCACTTCTATTCACTTGACTCTATTCTGGTGCTTCAGTTTCATTCATGTTCGTTTCTTGTGACAGGTTTGAAAGATTACCTCTGATGGCTAAATGTTTGACATTTAAGTAAAGAATGTTTGTTTTCTCCAGACTGAACCTGTTTTAGGCAGAAACTGATCCGAGGCCGCATCAACAATCAGTGCAAGCAAAGCAAAGTTTGCTCAAATTATTCCTGCAATATGGAAGTAAAGATACAGACTTGGAAATGTTTGCTTTAAGCATTAACCGTTACACAGCTACGTGAAAGAAACAGCATGTAACAGACTCACATGTCCGTCCTGCGGTACAGACCCCGTCATTCTGTAATCCTTTCCACGTGCTTTTGTTTGTGACATTTTTCAAACATGTACTCTTTAAATCAAACTTTAATCACAAGAGTCATCAATAGAAAAACAGCCGTCACAGCCTCACTTTCAACATCTGATGGTGACAGAAGTGACATCGACAGCACTAATATATTTACACAACACCTATTAGGCCACTTGATTTGATCTATTGTTTCTGCAGGACCAAAAAAGAACAAAGACTCTCATGGGTTTCATTCTCTTTATGAATCTGTGAGGAAAAAATACTTCAGGACACATTGTCCTCAAAGGCAAAATAAAGTGCCAATGATTTTCAATAGTAAAGTAAGGTCATCCGTGTTTAATTTAGACTCCTATAGGAATATGGAAAATCTATGATGCGCATAATCGCTTTCTCTGGTCTGACGTGGTGGGCCCAGCTCTGCCCATTGATCACAGTGGCCTGGCGTCCTCTAAAAACACAGACATTAAAGTATCTGATAAAGCAGCAGGAGGACAGAGATTATCTCTGAGAGACGGATAGATCTGTGCCTTTGTCTGATTCGTTTGGCCAGGTGACGGCTGCATCAGTACAAAGACAGAAGAGGACTAATTATGAGACGATCCGATGAGTTACGTCCACTGACTGTGACTGACAGGCTACGTTAGGAAACACAAAACTATGAAGGTGTTTTTTCCTCTTTCGTATATTCCAGCAGTGAGCCTGAGCTGTCTGTTAAATGAATATATCATTTTTGTACTTTTGAGTCATAATAAGATAAATGGATGTAGAAGTATTATGATAAAGACGTCTCACACCATCCTTCTCTCCTCCCTGCCCTAAAGACCACACACACAGCATCCATGACAGCGTAGACTTTATGATCTGATGTGATCTATCCATCATTCAGCTGAAACACTGCCAGTTTTTCTCAGCATGCCAACACCCCCTATTGCTCCGCTCGCTTCTATACTTAGATTGATACATTTTGTCTGAAGCTGAAAATATTACATCTGCTTCAGTATTGTGGACTTGGAGTTTACTTGATTATTCAGTACTTAGTGCGATTATCAACTTTGCTGATAACCTGGAACTTGCACACCTGAAATAAGGCTCATTAAAATGCACCTACTTTGATTCTTATCAGTCCATTAAATGGCTGCTATAAGCTGTAATCACTCACATAGATATGGCTAGTAGGCATCCTCCTGTCCCTAATAGAAGGTCAGCCAATATGTTACCGTCTATTCTGATTAATGATGAAGAGTAATCCAGATTTAAATGTACTAGCAGGTTTGTCACTCGCAATCTCCAAAGTTTGTTCAATCAGTAAGAGTTAAGAGAGTTTGGAAATGTTCGGTGCATATTGTGGTTTGTTACAGTAGGTTTAACATACTGCTGCAGAGGCCACAGCACTCGGTGTCACTGTCAAGGCTGTTAATGCAAAATGCTGCTGAATTACACAGTTATGAACTAAAGTTTTTGCTTTTCTTTTTGCAAAGCCACATGGTGAGTGACAACTAAAGATGGAGCACTGCTATAGTCTTATATATATGTAAAAGCTGACGTTATTGCAGTGGTTTGTGCAACAATTACAGAGGCTGCAGGAGCGCAGGCTGTGTGTCTGGAGTGACAGACTCTGGCAATGTGAGAAACAACACAGTGAGCTGGGGAGCACCCAGCCATTAAATGGCTGTGATGGCTCACTGAGCTGCTGCCAAAACAAACCACACAGAAAATGACCAGAATGCATCTGGGGGCGAGGAGATGCTTTCACGAACAGAGTAAGGGCAGGGTTTTAGGTGGCGGGGGCAATGGGGGCTTGTAACAGTGGAAAAATTAGACTCTGTGCTGGCCAGAGGCCAGGAAACACAGACGAGGACGGAGAGACAACACCGTGGGGTCGACGATAGCCGTGGCGTGGAATTTCACGTTTAGTGTTCCACCCGTGCACATCGGGAAAACCAGGCGATAAACATTTGTGGCTTCTAGCAGAGACGGGGCAAAGCTTTTTCTCCAACAGCAGATAAAGATGCAACATTTGCGGGTCCATCGCTTTGTGGCTGGCAGCCAGGGGGCATCGATGCAGCTTGTTAGGAGACTGTAGGAGAGTGGCAGCCAAAAGTCTGCCTGTGTTTGCCCAGCTAATATGGAGGAGGTTAGAAGCCAGGGAGGGTTCATTACCACAGCCATCACTGTGGCTCTGTCTGTGCCAACAGAGCTGGAGGACGAGGCGGAGCACACAACAAATGTTCCTGCTGCAGCACAGAGAGCTGCACAGAGGATGGATCGCTGGACTCACTATCCCAGTATAATTTCATTCAAGGTAAATGCAAATAAATGCTGTCCAGTTATCAAAAGCACTTAGCTAACATGATTCATTGTTTGATGTCAAACCACCAGCACTGTAGCTCAGACAAACCATACTGGTGAAAACAGTAATACATCTGTTTGACACAGTGTTTCAAATCTTGTTATAAATCTGTATGTTTAGTTGAAACGAATATGAGTCCTAATTTAAGAGGCATCTTATTAAACAAGGGAAATGATGTGCAGTTATTGGGTTCTCCCGTACAGTAAGAAACCAGAAATACTTGATGTGCTTTGCCTGGAAGCTGCTTCTGCAAAATGCCAGGAAGCTGGGACCAGTTGGGCCCGTATCTGAACATTTTTAGTGAGGAAACAAAAGGAAAACTATTTTGCCGACTGCTTAAATTCCTCTTCTTTGTTACACGGACTTAATCAGACCCCATTTCACCTTGAAGACCTCATAGTACTGTCTACCAAAGGCCTTTGCTCCACATATTGCTCCACAATTGTTAAGAAAGGGGCAGTGACCCCCCCCCCCCAGATAGAGTGAGTGGCTCCAGCAGATCCCGGGAACAACACTGGAGATCTCTGTCCAGAAGAGCACAGTCCTAGGAACAGCTGTGGAGCTCCTCTAAGGAGAGGAGAACAGAGTGGATGAGCTCCTGCGCTGTGCTGATGACCCTCCGGAGGAAACCACACTGGGATACAGTATACCAGTATACTTTCAACAGAGCATCTGTAGACACCAGTAGCTCTTTGGCGCTATTTCTCAGAATCTTGTGGGGTCTTTGTGCCTTAATCAGTGCAGTGGTGTGGGTTTAGATCCACAGACTTCTGTCCACACAGTGATGTTAACGGGCTGAGGGTAGATCTGCTTCTCCTGTGTGCACACTCAGCTATCCCAGTGATGAGCCTGACCACTGCTGAGTCATCTGTGAACTTTACAGTGGAATTTCTTGGGTGGGTGTGGGTGCAGTCATGTGTGTAGTGGGTGTACAGTCGGCACACATTCCTGTGGGGAGCCAGTGCTGAGGGAGGAGTGGGGCCTGCTTCCCTTCTAGCAGAGATTCTAGCAGGGCCCCACTGTATCATGGGTTATTTTGTTGTAGTCTGCTGCAAATATTTGTATAATTGTATTGATGAGGACTGACTCGCTGGCTCTTTAGCTCGTTGGTTCTCCGTCTTCTTTTCTGGTTAGTTTTGCTTAAAACTGCCAGATTGTCTTTCTGCACACACCAGAGGTTGTTTTAAATGGTAAATGGCCTGCATTTGTATAGCGCTTTACTCAGTCCCTAAGGACCCCAAAGCGCTTTACACTACATTCAGTCATTCACACACTGGTAATGGCAGCTACGTTGTAGCCACAGCTGCCCTGGGGCGCACTGACAGAGGCGAGGCTGCCGGACACTGGCGCCACCGGGCCCTCTGACCACCACCAGTAGGCAAACATGGCAACATAACCCTTGCCCAAGGATATTTGGCATGCAGCCAGGAGGCAGCCTGGGATCGAACCACCGACCTTCAGATTAGTGGCTGACCTGCTCTGCCACCTGAGCTACAGCCACCCCCATATGAGAGGATTTCTCGTAATTAGGCTACTAATTATTTTACAGCTTAAGCATCACTTCAGTATAATTTGTGTTGCTTTCTGCAGACTGAAACAGCTGCTGAATATCAACACTGAGCTCATAATCACCATATTTTAATCTAAACTTTAAATTCCACAGTCACATCAGTGAGCTGTCCTTTATAGCTGCTGTTTAGATCACTTAACTCCAGCACAATGTAGCCAATAAAAGCTTTGCCAGCCATGATCGCTACATATTCCTTCTTGTGATGAATGTGACCCAGACTGACCAACACTCCCAGGTAATCCACTGGACACCAAATTCTCCTTATATCAACCATTTAATCTCCTTTCTCCAGAGTCTTTATGAACACAGATCTTGAGAGAGATGTGTGTTGGTATCTGTGTGGCCCACCTGTGCTCATTCTAAGTCCTTAGACCCTTGTCAGGTTCTAGTAATCCCCAGTACCACATTGCCTTGGAGGCTGTCACTGATCTAGGACCCTATCATGACTACACTGCCATGCTAAGCATTGTAAATTTCTTACAGCAGGGCCACTTTGCAGCTCTTTCCGAGGTCTACCAGGGATTATGTGTCTTTTGTGGCACTCTCATACACACATCGGTGTGTGTGCGGTATTTGTGAGATAGCAGCAGGCTCCTGACCTCTCTCATCACTTCCTACAATCCGGCTCATCTTATTGCACAATAATCCATCTTCACTCCTGTTTTCGTTTTGTGACTCTGTTCTACTTTCAGACAAATCAGTATGATTTTGATAAACTCAGTGCTTATGTGGCCACCAGCTTGGGTAGCATTCCTGGAAGGCACCTTAAATGTTGTGACAGTGTCATATTTGGAGCTATAATAATTTGTGAGATTCCCCTTTTGGTGACACTGCAGCGACTGGATAACAGAAGCTCTCATCACCCACATTGTTAAAGCTGGCTGGGCTATGGGCTCACTTAGCAATGCACGAACAATATGCATGGAGAGATTCACTCAGAGGTTTTGCTGAGAGACATCAAAAACAATAACACAACAACTAGCAAGACACAATCATGAGTATGGTGATTGTTACTGAATGTTGTTATTTGTATAGCACAATATCACATGACTGAATTTTCCATGTTTAATGGAAAAAAGTTCTTTTCCACATTTAAGATGACATCTTTTTTCCTGTCTCACAAATATTTCGAATTGATCAAAAACCACACACTTAAAAATTGTGTTATGCAGATGAATTTAACTTTTGTTAAATGAACATAATTTATTCATGAGTTCAGCTCAGTCACCATTTCTCCGTTGATACTGAAAGTGTTTCGTGATACACTTGTCTTCTCACTTCTGCTCCCAGGCTGCTCACCTGTCCGTTTATTACCTGCTCAGAGCCGGATTATGCAGTTCTGTGAAAAACACACCAAGAAACCTTTCAGCAGTTTCTCAGATGGGACAGACTTCAGCTCACAGACGAAGAAAACTATTTTTGTCATTTTATGAAAATGATCAAAGCCTGATGCTCTGCTGACAAATGAACTGCTTTTTTAATCAGGACAGCCTTCAGCTGAGCTAACATGATTAATTTACCACATGATAAAAGCACTAGATAACACAACCACATAGATATCACCTTGAAAGCTATGATTTATTGCTGAATCCAGTTACTGAACAATGACATTTCTGAACAATTTTACAATATTTCATGTCTAAATCAGTTTTTCATTGAAGAACATGTCTTTTTTGACAACCATTCCTTTATACAGTCAAAGTAGGAGACTCACAGCCTTGTTTTTCTATATTATGATACTTCTTGGGGCGATCGTGGCTCAAGAGTTGGGAGTTCGCCTTGTAATCAGAAGGTTGCCGGTTCGAGCCCCGGCTTGGACAGTCTCGGTCGTTGTGTCCTTGGGCAAGACACTTCACCCGTTGCCTACTGGTGGTGGTCAGAGGGCCCGGTGGCGCCAGTGTCCGGCAGCCTCGCCTCTGTCAGTGCGCCCCAGGGTGGCTGTGGCTACAGTGTAGCTGCCATCACCTGTGTGTGAATGGGTGGATGACTGGATGTGTAAAGCGCTTTGGGGTCCTTAGGGACTAGTAAAGCGCTATATAAACACAGGCCATTTACCATTCTTGGTGGCAGGATTGACGTCACAGACTGGACCTAATGTGAAATAGATGGACGGGGGCAGACAGTCAAAAGCTCCTGCAATCTTTGATATGTTATGATCCAAACACAGTTGGTTTATATCATTGCACACTAGGAAGGCTGAATAACCAACAGAAAGTATCAGGTAGTGGCCAAAGGAACAATCTGGTGCTTTATTCAAAAGAATGAATGATCTCACCAGGTCAGCAGAAGAGCGCAAGATAACAGAATTATGTCCATGATTAAGAAGAACAGCTTCACAAAACCAAAGCAAGTCAACAAGACTTCAGAGACGCATCAGTGTCGAGCTCATAGAAATGGTGTAAATCAGCCTGAAAAACAACAAGGACACATTAGAAGTGTTCATAGTTGTAACTCCAAAATTAACTGAGTACTTAATGTAATAATTAATCATAATAATCATGGTGAAAAAACAAATGCAGTAAAAATATGATAGATCGAGAAGGAGGGGAAGAAACCACCTGAAGAACACCACATCTGTCAAATGTAGTGGAAGCGATGTTATGGCACGCACATCTGTGGTATCTGGGCCAATAGCTTTTGTTGATAATGTGACTGCTGATAGAAGTGGCAGAGTGAGCTGTGAAGGGGTAGACTCTGCTCAGACTCAGCCACACGTTGCAAAACTGAACTGACAAAGCTTCACAGTGCAAATGGATAATGACCCAAATCAAAGTGCAAAAGCACCCAAAGAGCTTCTCCAGGAAAATAAATTGGATATTCTTCAGTGGCTGAGTCAGTCAAATGATTTGAAGCCAGTAGAGCAGCTTTTCAAAACTGAACACAAAGACCCACAAACAAGAGGAAACACATCATTGATGGCATCCATGGGTTCTTGACCTCAGGCAGACATCCACTGCAGGTTTTCTGTCAAGAATCAAAATCCTTGTGATTAATATTATTTTGGTTTGTGAGCCTCTGAGAATGGGGGAATGAGATTTAAAAAGATTTAAAAATTAAAGATGAACGTCTATGCCTCAGTCGGATATTGATTACCTGATTTAAAATCCACGGTGGTGTTGAACTGAGGCAACACCAACAAATTACCAGCCTAGCTGTAAATGAACAACCTCCGACAGGGTACAGTTCTGTGAAATGTGGGCGTCAGCAATAAACTAATCGTGCCAATGCTGTTATGCACATGTGAAAGTGGAAGTCTTTCCAGGTATCACTGAAAATATGACATTTGAATGGCTGATGGGGACTCGTGCAGCTTGGGAAAATCTTTTTTTGGAGTTGTCTATTCGTGGTTAGGGCTACCAGGCCATCTCTCAGACAGACTGGAAGCCAGGAGGGGGCGTGTTTCCACAGCTGGTGTAACAGTCAAACATGGTGTTGTGGAGCTTACATGTTTGGACCCCATCTGTGATCTAAACTAAGACCAGCATGCTAATTTTCAAACAAAGACACAGAGAAGATGCTCACTCTCGTGTAGAGGGCTGGACACTGGACCAGCGAGCGGTTTGTGGAGGGACGACTGACAAGCCAGCAATCAGAAGGGGAAGGTCAGAGGCAAAGCAGCAGAGCCAATGTTGCTCGTTGTGGTGGAACAGAGGCCAAAGGACCATGTTTCAGCTTACCAGAGTGTGTGCCTATATATGCCCACGTGTGTACTCTTGCAGGCTTAACCACCACCGCGAAAGCCTGTTTGCAGTCTGTGCATCCATACGGCAGGGAGAAAGAAACAGACAGTCTCTCCCCACAAACTACCACATGCCCCACATCCAAGCTGTTTGAGCTGCCCGGCCAACAGAGTCACGGGCAGCGTCTGTTTGTGTGCAGGGACGCAGCCTTGAGCTCTGTACACTGAATAAACTCCTGAAACACTCAAAGACTCATAAAACTCAGTTAATGCTCTAAAATGAATTATTACCTCCAAATATCTGCCTCAGCTTTAAAGATATCAGATCCATATCTATTTACTCTTAAAGCGACTGTGAAACTTTGGAAACTAGAAGCTTCTACTATAATGCTGTTGGGGAGAGGACAGGTTTAAACCTCACTGACAGGATGGGTGTTAACAACTTGGTCTATAGTTTGTATTGTGTGGAAATGCGAGGCTGAAGACGGGACGTGTGAGGGGAAAATGGATGTAGGAAAAATAAGAGTGGACATTCACCGGCACTCAGCAGGAATCTGTTTCTCCACCTGCTCCGTGCACATGATGCTTACAAACCTCCCCTTTATCTCACCCTCGTGTTTATTACATATGTGGCTCTGTTCACCTGTCTGTGCATGCACCTGTGTCTGGTAACCTCAGGCTTGCAAAGCCTCCAGATGGATCAGCAGCGTCTCTCTAGTTCAATCCCCAGGTCTCTGTGGAGAAGCAGTGCCTGGGGCCTTGCTAACACCCTCCCCCCTCCCCTCTCACCCAACAACCTACCTGCCTCACTTACTCATTACTAATGCACTAGTTACGGTTGCACATTTAAGCAACCAACAATGATCGAAACTAACACACGTTCCAACATTTTCCTAATTTCCTGGTTTTTCCTAACTTTGATTACCGAATGTTTCCCTGTGAAATCGCAGGTCCAACCAAATCATTCAATCCAGTTGTCCACGTACAACTGATCTGATGAAGCAGCGATCCGTTGAGTCTTCACACATTAGAACTCAGCAACCTCAGACTGGGCTATCCTCACAGTTTTCACTCCAAGCCAGTCGGTTGTGACGGGCATAATCCATTGAAAAGTGTCACATAGTGCTTAAATAGTGCACATGTGACATGTTTAGTAGTCAGATAGATATAAACCTTATTACTCCCACAGGGACATTGCAAAATGGTTTGATGGCTGAGGACATGTTAAGATTAGTGCAACGTGGTTCCAGTAGTGAACCAGTTGAGCTCACTGGCCTTGTCCAGGCTTTGCACCACACTGCTGATGATTTCCAGATTAGTGCCAGTGATCAGCTTCACCCCACCCACATGTCTTTGATGTTGTTAACTGGACTTTGGTCGAATGGAAGAAGCAAAGACATTTCTTCTGACAAGATTTTGAAAAGATGTGTGCATAGCACAGCAATAATTAATTGAGTCCTGCATTTTAACTCCACCGTGCAGCACTGAATATGACAGTAGCAACTAGTAGCAACTACCCAGAATGCACCCAGAATCTCGCATCTCGTCTTCAGTTCACACTCCTCAACTTCGTCCTTGTTCCCAGACTTGAAGAAACTCTTCTTTTCCTTCGTGTGACTGGTGAGCCAGTGCTGGTTGCAGCGCACAGACCTCGCTGGGAGGATGTATGCAGCACATCCCAGTTTCAATCTCCTCACAGAGTTTGTGGCAACAAGAATCCTTCGAACTGCAAGAAAATACTGAAGTGTTAAGAAGAGGAAGTTCTGGTCTGTGAGGGAGGGCAGTGGCTCCTTTGTGTTTGCCTACAGAGTCCATTTCACTGCAGGGCAACCTGCATGTGGCGAATAAAGCCTTGATTGATTGATTGATTGATTGATTGATTGATTGATTGATTGATTGATTGATTGATTGATTGATTGATTGATTAATATGACTCCACATTGGGCTGGGTTTGTGCAGCCATTTCCCCCACTGACTAAGTGATGCCACTGACTGGCCAGGTGGCACCATGCACTTTGTTCCCGATTGGCTCAGCTGCCTTGGAATTCCAATGGAAAACTCTAAAAACCGTATTATCAGGCACTTCCTTTTCATATTAACCAAATAACTTGCAAGTACATTAAAACATCATAAAACCCTTCAGATTTTTTTAAATAACTGCATCAATTTGTTGTAACTTCTGATAGACAAGACTTCCAAAATGAAGCCGCCTGGACATTTTCTCTGATGACACATAAAGAAAGCATGCTTGTAAAATCGAATCATTTACAGCATTATGGTTTGCAAACTGTAACCTTAATCAGCCTGCTGCATTCTCTGCAGTCATTTTGACAGTCAAATGAAGGAGTCGATAAATTAACGGTTAATGAATGATGATAAGGTTCATTTATCTGTCCCACGTTGGAGCCTTGCAGAACATAAAAAACTCACTGTGTTAGTTCATAATGTGCAAACATTTCTTCCACCTACAAACATGACTATAAAAATGAATATTCATAAAGAAGTGGCAACATATGTTATTTTAGGATCCCTCGCCCTTTCAGTCTTCTAATTAACTTTCACTTTGTGCAGTCTGTTCTTGTTCACGTGTCTTTTTCATGCTAAATATGAATATGTATTTTTACACTACAGTAACTTCCCAGCCTCCCATCCTAGTCTCCGTGGTGCACACACACCTCTGTTGGTCGTCTTCCATGTTGCCGATTATCTGGTTCATTGAGGGCGATGCAAGGACAAGCAAACATACGGCAGCTTTCAGTCTCCGAGTCTGGAGGAACCTGGCTCCCTGCCACTCTGCAGATTTTCATGTTGTTCCCTTGCCCACCGTCATTCTCTAAAGATCTGCTTTTAATGCTTCCTCAGTCACTGCTGCTGCCTTTGATGCACCACTGATGAGTCAATTCAAAGTTGTTGGCTGCGAGCAACAAAACCTTGAATGCACTGCAGAGCTAAACGATAAAACGTTGTTCATCTTGCAAGATATTCATGTCACCTTTCCTCAGAGTTTTTTATGTGGAAAAAGCTTGTTATCAACACTTTGATTTTTTTATTCTCTCAGACTTGTTTTGCACTTACAGCAGGAAGACGTTCATGTTGCTTAATTCTTGAAAAAACCGAAGCAAAGGCAGCGCTCCAAAATAATTTTCATCTTATTTTGGCAAACATTTGATAAAGTGTCTCGGGAGATGAAGGTCAGCGACATACTAAGGAAGTCAGCCCTCATCAACACTTCACAAAGAGCTATATTTTTAAAAGAAATCAGCTAATTACACAGAAAGCTTTGCTAACCCGACTGACCCAGTTAAACATGTTTGAGAACAGAAGCTGCAGTGACAGAGAACAACAAGAACTGAACGAGTCTCTTTAGTGCTTATATTTCCTCTTTGTTCACTTGTTTGTCTTTAACTGTGTTTTTATCTTGAAGAGAGACTCGAGAGTGAAGCAAATAGCAGAACCAACCATGAATCCCTGGTTTAAATGGATCCTGTAGTGGGGAGAGCCTTAACACCCCCTCTAGCTCCCTTATCAGAGCTTAATTAGCAGCAGTACCTGCAGCCCCCTGTTCATCCTCTCTATGTCTCGTGTTGCTGGCAGATCGTAGAAAATGCATTTAGGTGTTTAGAATAGCTGTGCGAGCACATTTAGATGTTCCTTTCTGTTCTCTGCCTGTTGCTTGTGCACAACAATGAATTCATTTGCTTGGTGGTTTTATGGCAGCCCAGTGGCTGCTGCTGGTAAACAGGATTACAGCGTTAAACCTGTAATTGTGAACCATGTATAACAACTGTTCTCCCTCTCACTCCAACTGTTTGATTGTGCTTTAGTTTTACTGCACATTTTAATATATTAACTAAATAAGTGTTTTATATTTGAACTACGTTGCCCTGTGTGCTATGCAAAGACAAAAGCACAGAACACAGATGTAAAAGTTCAGGATGTTTTCTGAATGAGGCTCTGATGATTGGGCACAGCAGAAAGGCAGGTGAGTACACACAAAGCAAGGAGCCAGGCAGCAATACTGCATGTGGTGCAACAATCCAGGAGTAACTGAGGAAAAGCTTCCATCTTCTGCAGGTCAACCCTATGATCAGCCCAGCTGCATCCAGGTGAGTACAGTATGCAGGCAAACGAACATGAGAGACCTCTGAAGCACACACTGATTGATGAGGGAGAGAAAGGGAGAAGAGAGCAAGCGTGGGAGACCATGACACTGTCCTGGCCTGCCTTACCTGCTGGATAACTACTAATGTGTTCATATATCATTTATCTGTTTTGATTTTATATACTGTTTGGTTTGTTTGTTTGTTAACCTGTTAGCAGTCGGACGTACCGCCCACGGTACATTGGATGGTTTAGGGGACTAATTGTAAATTTGTAGGACTGCTAAGGGGTTAATTAGTTAGTTTGCTTGTTTTAATCAATTTTAAATCCTGCTTTTTATTTGTTTTTGTTTCTAATGTCTCTGTAAAGCACTTTGAATCATCTTGTTGTTGAATTGTGCTATACAAATAAACTTGCCTTGCCTTGCCTATATTAATCTGTTACTTGTTACTTGTTATTAAATGTAACAAAATACTCGGTCCTGCCTGTAACCTAACTTTCCGTTTCCTTACAGCTCCATACTGATTATTAAATTATTGAAATGAACTTGCTTTTTCAATAACGAGCTCGCGTGTTTTTATGACTAATTGGTAATAATTACGCTTGATTAGCGTATTATCTCCTGGGGTTCAAATCCCCGGGTGGTGCTGTCAGAACTGTAAAAGCGTGCTTACACACTGTTTTACATACAAAGTGCAATCAAAAGATTGTTTGTGAAAAAGCTGGACCTGATTTAAACTTGCATGCTGTCCTCCTTGGAGCCGGTAGCTTGCTCAGTGATGCACATTTCTGAATGTTCGCTTCTGATAGCCACCAACGGTCATCAGCCAGAACTGCCAGGGTCGAGGAGGTGGTCACAAAAATGGCTGCTATCAGTGCTGTGGTATTTAGATGTGCCGGTTAATACTGGCTGCCTTTGCCCATGTATCGCACACATCCTACGGTGAGACGATACATTGATTTCGACAAAAATGAAACGTCTCCTTTCAGTTTGTGTGTGTGTTCATTCCTCGATCACACCGCACTGCCTTGCGCCCAGGCAGACTCTCTTCGTCTTCTATCCTTTTGCAGCCACGCTGTGATATTTGTCATCATAAATCATACTGGAGGAGCTCGCAGAGATGCCAGATCAGCCACCGCTGTCTGGCATGTAATTAAGATGTCATAGCAGACACAGTGGTGATGTCATTACAGCTCACTACAATTTGGGATAAATACAGCGACGGCTTGTTTTTGTGTTTTGTTGTTTTTCTTCCCCTCTGTCAGCGACCGTGTAACGTGGGACTGATGAGCATGAAAGAGTTGACATTTGAGAAAAGGCTACACTTCACAGGACGAACGTACGACCGACTTTTTTAGTCTGGGGTGAACGGGTTTTAAAGTTCACCTTTTGGGTTATTAAGTACACTCAATATGTAAGTGTGCTGTAAACTGATATATGCCTCTCACTGAGAGAAGAATAAGTTACACTGGAACACCAACTCAGTTCAGTTCAACATGTAGCATCATCTTCTCAAAGGTACAACAGAACTGATTTTATTGAGGTCGTATTATACATTCATTCCCCCGAGTATCTGGAAGACAGTACAAAGGGTGTTCACCATAAAGGCATACAGCAGGGCGGCGCTCACCAACCTCTTTTGCTCCACGGACCGGACTTTAAGGTGTGGCGGATAAATACAACAAAATAAAACGACACGACCGAGACAAAAACCGTGGGGTTTTGTAAATATAATCATAAACGTGAATTCACTGTGTAACTTTATGAGCAGCGTCCTCCTGAAATGCTCCAACGCTGAGAGTAACGTCCTCCTCTCTGGGCCTTAACACTCTCTGGTGGCTATGGTAACGCGTAAACATTTCTTTCAAAATAAGACACAACTACAACACGGGAAAAGACCCAGGGAAACCGAGTTAACAATAAAACCCCTGAAAACCGTCAATTTCACACCTGAGCCTCAACTCTTGGGACCCGGTACCAAACGGCTCACGGACCGGTCCACGGTCCGGGGGTTGGGGACCGTCCAAAGATTAGGACTAGTGTATGAGTTTAAGCTGTAGCCAGAAACTAGACTGAAGGACAAACTGGGCGAGTATCAGACGTCTTAGTGTCGGTTTGCGTGGAGTTATGCTGAAAAGTGGACGTCTCAGAGGAGGTTTTTCTCTGCTACTGATGAAGGGTTCCACCTCCTGCTGAACGCATCATTACATCATTACATGTTCATGCAAGGAGGTCAGCTGACTTCATCAGGGCAAAACACTGAAGCACTTCTGATTCATCACTGAAATTACGCGTGTAAAGTGTGACATTTGTAAAAACATGCACCAAATTTTGACAGTTGATTAAAGAGTGATGTCACTGCATTTTTGCTATGCCATATATGTCACATTCACATTGACTAATTGTAACATCTGCTCTTAATAGATGAAGTTTAGAGATCAAATGAATATCGAGTTCACCTCTTTAGTGCGGTCCAGTTGGGAACGACTCCTTCCCTGGTGTAAAGAAACTAAATAAATAGATATCACGACATGACAGAGAGATGATCTTATTAGAACGCTTCGCCAACATGAATAGTGTGTCAATAAAAAAGTATATAATGACACAAACGCATTTGTGTAGATGCTGTCTGAGAAGTCAAGCTTTTCCTGCAGCAAATGAACAGATCAGCAGCAGCTGGCACTACTTGAATCCAAGTTGACACAACACGAAGACAGAAAATCAACAGAGCCATGAAATAGTGGTATAGACGTGTCAAAGCAAATCTCCCTCTACTGCACAGTGATCCCAGCATTCAGCATTAGCATGCCTACATCTACCTCCCAATTTAACTTGCCGCTGACGTTCTCGCCCAGAGAAGAAATGCTACTTGGAGGGAATTATGTTCGTATCACATCAAAGAAAGAGATGCATGTGTGTGTGTGTGTGTGTGTGTGTGCTGAGATGTGGAATAGTGCACGTGGGAGGTGTGTGGTGTCTCTCCTTTAACCACGTTACTTTTGTTAAACTCTCTTCATGCTCCATGTGGCGCCGGGCACTGAGGTAATTTCACACCTGACCGGCCTTTTGCCAGCTCTACCAAACAGTTCTAGACACCCCGACAAGGTTGCCATGGAGACAAGGTGGAAGCTACTGCTAGTGTCAGTCCATTAAATGACTGTTTAACATGTAACGCAGCATGCTACATCTCATCTGTTGATGATTTGACTCCCTGGGCTGTTGGAAAATATGCCATTATCACAGGTGTCCATACAGGCAGCATGGAGCTTTCAAATTTCATTACCTGCAGGCTGACTCACTGCAGGGTCAAATGTAAAAGGATTTATGTATGCACAGAGGATGTGGCTGAGTGTGTGGAGCACAGGCATGCCCACACACTAATCCCTCTGCCTCATGCAAAAGGTAAAGTTTTATATGGAGAGAGAGAGTGATGGATGGATATTACTGTGCATATTAAAAAGGCAAACACTCTCCATGCCGTGCAGTCTCAGCTGCTTCACATGCACGACAGCCATCGCCACACAACAATACTTCTTCCAGGGACAACTCTCTAAAAATCAGTTCTTCTCTGTAATACAGATTTTCTTAGTTCAGTAAAATCAAGACAGAATACATGTGTGTGAGGGAGATGGGTGGAAAGCTGAACATGGAAGGAAAAGGATGAGTTTAAATACCCGGGTTGACCATCCACAGCAACAGAAGAGGAGAGTGCAGGCTAGAGAGGGGGACAAGGGTGATTTGCAACAGAAGGACAGCAGTGAGATAGAAAGGGAAGATTTACAGGAAGGTAGTGAGGCCTGCTATGATGCATCTCTTGGATCCAGTGGCATTAAAAAAAGTGTCAGAGCTGAGGGTGCAGAGATTTTCAGTGGGAGTGAACGGAGTGGACGGGATTAGAAATGAGAGGAAATGTGCAGAGGACAGCCTAATGAGACAACTCGTACCTTGGCTTTAACCTTACTTCCCTGCACACTTTAGAAAAAGATGCCTCAGACTTGGACCGTATCTTTGGATGGCTGTGACTGACCGGAGGCAGAGCACTGATCCATGTTACAGATTCTTCTCAGTCACTGTCTCACCAAAACTTTGAGATACTGTTACTGATGTTTGTCCTGAAGGCGATGATCATTATTACTGTAATGGAAGTTTATTATCCTCCTTCAATGAGCTGAGATGCCCTGGAAACAGTTTCCAAATTAATTTCTCTTATGTTAGTTCTGAGGTTGTTATTTTGTGTGACTTAAATCTAGATTGATACTCTGAAAGCTCGGCTGCTCTAACAAACCCTTCTTGGAGCTTCATTTACATCAGCTGATCGCCCAACTCAACAAACACAGTCTTGTTAAATTCAGTTCAGTTCATTTTTATTTCAAACATTTCAAACATGTGCCTTCACAATCATTACAAAATATCATTCCATTATTTGTTTGAAAAGGAGTAGGCAGAAGTATTTACTTATTTGTCCCTACCCCCTCAAGTTTTACCTCTCATTCATTTATTTATTTTTAGTCTTAAATTAAACAAACAACATATGAAACAAAAGTAAAGCAAAACAAAACAAAACATACAGAAATCAAAAACAAGAAATTAGCATGTGTATATTTGCAGATACACAAGTTATGGAAAAACAAACAAACCAAAACAAAAAACCAAAAAAGAACCGCAACACCATTACCAGCAGCATTACCGTCCTGGGTTAACCCCGTTTTCTTCATTCTTATACTTATTTAAAATTAGGTTTTTATATTTTACTTTAAACTGTTTTATATTTTTACTGTCTTTCATTTCTTCTGTTAGACTGTTCCATAATTTAACTCCTGCAATTGAGATAGACATCGTTTGTTGTTATAGCACTTTGTATTTTCAAATTCCATTTCCAAGTTATACCCACCGTCTCTTTCTATGAACAATTTACAGATTTCTTTGGGAAGCAGTTTATTTCTTACTTTATACATTATTTGCGCTGTTTTAAACTTCACCAAGTCTTGGAATTTAAAAGCTTGCATTTTGAGAAAGAGTGCATTTGTATGGTCCCTGTACCCTACATTATTTATTAATCTAACGGCCCTTTTCTGTATTATAGTTATTGTTTTTGTGTTACTTTTGTATGTGTTTCCCCAGACCTCTACACAGTAGCTCATATGTGGCAGTAGTAAAGCACAGTATAAAATGTGCAGTGCTTTCTGATCCAACATATGCTTTGATTTCCCCAGGACTGCAATGCCCCGTGCCAATTTCCCCCGAACATAAGTGCTGTGTGGCTTCCAACAGAGCTTGTGGTCAATGATCACCCCAAGAAATTTTATTTCATTTACTCTTTCTAAATATACATTGTCAACACATATTTCTACTTTGATGTTTTTCTTTGTTAAATTCACCTTAACAGACGGTTTTTAAACAAATAATACATTTAAGTATCCTTAAGTTTCCTCAAGACCCGTTAGCCTCCATGCTAACAGGTAACTATGCTTACCAAAGAAAGGTGATTTTCAGTATTTTACATAACTACATATTTTAGCTAATCTGCAGCCCCCCCCCCCCCCCCCCCCCCACAAAAAAAAAAAAAGCAAATTCAATAATAATGTAATTTACGTAACAAACATGCACCCTATCATTGCTTTAGGTTAAAACAGCGCTCCAACCTCTTACTTTAGCTCTCACGCCTGCAAACATAGTTGTAGGCAACTGCCAAAAATCTTTCACTGGATTGGTAAAAGTTTAGGCAAATCCAACATCTGTGTATCGACTCGTTAAAAGAGCCAAATCAGATTTCTACTTGTCATCTCTCCAAAGATGCTTCTAAGTTTTGGAAAGTTTTAAAACCTTAACAGTAATCCCCTGCGTGTAACACCAGGGTCACAGCACCAACTCCCAGTTGATAGAGGTGTGCAAAAGAACTCTAAGACAAAAAGTAACCATGAAGTGCAGGAGAACAAAGTGAGGCGCTGTCCTCAGGGTCTTTGTTTTTGGTGTTTTTGATTCCTTTTTTGCTGTTTTGGGGAAATGTTCAGTCTTGGTCAGTTAGTCTTATGATCAGTGGGTCGTTCCGTGTTCTGTGCCAGCCCGTCACGTCCTCTGTGTCTCTTAAGTCAAGCCCCTGTCTCCCTCTGTCTCGTCTCCATCTGTCTCGTCTCCCTTTGTCTCATCATTCCGTGTCTCCCCTCAACAGTTGACAGAAAATTATATCATATTTTAAATTATTCAAAACAACAATACAGCTTCTCTGGAAGTTAAACGTTCAACCTTCCAGCTGATCTGTTGAAGCAGTGGCCGACACCACAAGGCTTTGACCAACAGACCAACATGAACTGACATATATTTAACCCATAACCTCCATCTTTGTCTTCAGGTTTGGGATTTCTTTGGTGTTTTAAATGATTCTGTATCCTACAACAGGGTCGCAAGAAGCGTGTGGAAAAACCAAGGCGCAAAATAACTGCCCATGAACTGAGAAAAGTCAAGCGTGCAGCTGCCAAGATGCCACTTG
>NW_005187683.1:492603-502332 GCF_000239375.1 Pundamilia nyererei | reverse complement strand
GGTGTTCCCCCGGATAAGCTGGAGGAGGTGGCTGGGGAGAGGGAGGTCTGGGCCTCTCTGCTTAGGCTGCTGCCCCCGCGACCCGGCCTCGGATAAAGCGGATGAAGATGGATGGATGGATGTTTGATATGTGTTGGTTACAATAATAATTTAACTTAACACTTAAAACTTGGGAGCACAATTAGATAAAAATTAAAGTTACATATTCTGATTGGTTAGAGTCGGGGCTCATCACCTCAGAGGGTTGACTCAGAATAGTTCCATTAAAATAAAGAACCAAAGTAATTAAAATCAAATGTATTGTGATAGAGATTAAGGACGCTGTAGTACAGTTACAACATCAAACAGAAGAAATGGCTTCCAGCTTAAAAAAGGCTTTTATTGTAAAGCACCAGCTCTGCGTCTGAACACCCGCATACTTTGCATTTCATTATTTCCATGTCAGGAAACGGTGTTTGTCATTCCAGACAGGCTTTAAATGTCATTACAGCGACAAGGCTCCAGGACAGCTTCATTTCCTCATCAAAGTCGGAGCTGTTTGGGCTGGAGAAGTGCCAGCTCTGATTTTATTGCACCTCAACGGAGATCCTTCATTTAGTCACATATTAACACATTCAGGAACCACAACAAAAGAAAAAATCTGAAACTTGTACATTGTTCAGTGTGTATATGTCGACAGTGGAAACTATATTCATGCTGTGTATGTTATTGCAAATGTCAATAACCACAACTGTTCCAAAAATCAATCTACGCTCCCTTTTTTGTCTTTGGTTTGAGGTCTAAGACGAGTCTTTGAAAGCAGTGCTGGTTAAAATATGACTCCAACATCAGACGGATCAAAGGTGTGAGTCCTCAAAACACTTTGAAAAGAAAAGAAATCACAAAATCTGTTGAAATGTAATCGAGTTTTAGTGATGCTCAGAATATTATTTGTGCTTTGGTTTCGGTTACACTTTTTCCCTGTTTTCCATACACAACAACATTAACTGTGCACACAATTCATGAAGCTCGTGTATTAACGACATGACTCCAGACTACAGCACAGTCCCATTGATCTCACACTTGTGTGTAATTCAGCACACTTATTGGCCTTCAAAGTGCTAATTACTCTCACTCATGTCATACTTGTTCAGACTCCTCTGGAACAACTCAGTCATGTGTTTCACAGAGATGCTGAGTGACTTGTGCAGGTGTTAAGATGGTGCAGCAAGAACACAGCAGGAGACTGAGATCAACAGGAGGACTTCTTTTGTTGCATTTTTCTGTGTATGCTTTGGTCGAGTTTCTCGTTCTGTTTACGTGACAAAGCTGAAGCACTGCAGTGTACATTTCATTTCCACAGGAAACTTTATCTCCACAAATGTAGCTGCATCTGAATATGGAACGTGGCCTCGTGATGATGGTGTACTGAGTTTGTCACTTGTGTTAATTTATGCAATAAGAAATCCATTTGTGTTTCATTTTGCAAGAGATTTGTGGAGTTTTTCAGAAAATGTGTTTAAAGGTTTTAGAAAAACTTTCAATTGTTTAAAATACAGAAGAAGAGAAGCGAACATGTTACAGCAGTTTGACACACACTGGTATTTTAGTACTGATTTTAAATATCCTTTAATCTGACGCCAAAATAGAAGCGCTATCTCTGTATCGACCAGTGTGCATCCTCAGATGATTTCCAGATCTCATAAATCCATATTTTATGCACAATAGAACATAGAAAACATATAAAAAATACAGAATACATGTTTAAAATGTCTAAAAATAACTGGGATAGGACCGTGTTTACCACAGTGCAGCAAACCCTCTTCTCTGAACAGCACTTCAGCTGCTGAGCCTCTGGATCATCTCCTCTCAGTCGTGGTCGACTGAGAACTCGTGATGTACAGAATATGTTCAGTTGGTGAAAGGTCTGGACTGCAGGCAGTTCAGTAGCACACTTCTCTGACTGGAACAGATGTTCCTCTAAAACATGCATACACCGTGTTGAGACCTTTGCAGATGTAGAAGCTGCCGGGTCCATAGTTAATAATATACCCATATGATCAGAGATGCAGGCTTTTGAACTGAGGGCTGAGGAAATGGCCACATGGTCCATTTGAATTTTGTTTTGGTCGGACAAGACGCCAGTGTTTTTAGATCATGTTCACATACGTCACTTGTGATGGAGCTTTAACCTACTATGTGGATGACTCAATGACCTGTGCTCACAGATGTGATTTCTGAAAGTATCCTGAGCCCATGCAGTCACTAAACCTGTTTTCAAAGTAACGTGATCCTGGAGATAAGGGGCACCCATTACTGATTGTCAGCCCTCTGCTCATACAAATGTCTCCAGATTCTCTGAAACTTTTATTGAAATTTTGTACTTTAAATAATCAACTTTTCAAATCGTTCACTTCTTCACACTTTTACATTGAGGAGCATTATTCTTATATTGTTCTCCAATTTGCACATGCAGTTTTGTGTCTGAGGGGTGAGGAAAAAGGTGAGAGAAACTAATGATGATGTTACATGCACACACTCTGAAAGCTTCGCAATTACCAGGAGAAACCTGACAACACTACCCTGGGAAACCCAGAGAATATCTAGGACTATGCTAATTACCAAGAAAGCACTCAGGTCTGTTATACTTAGAACAGAGAGGTGGTTCGTTTATTAAATAATTGATTTATTGTCAGCGATTTAACACAACAATTCAATTACAAATGGACTGTTAATTGATTCAGAGCTGTGTCGTACCAGTGGGTGAATGCAGATGAGGTCCAGAGAATCACCAACTCATGCATGCTGCTCTCTCACACACACACACACACACACACACACACACACACACACACACACACACACACACACACACACACACACATTAAGGTAAGCTCAAACCAGGAGTGCCTCAGCTTTAGCCTGGCAGCTTCTGAATACAAAGAGCATCAGTTTATTAATATTTCCAAAGCAAACACACCCTGTGTGGTTAAAGCTTCAGTTTAAATCAGATCAGTATTGATTAGTCAGTTAGTAGTGTGAAGTTGTTCTATACACAAACTGCTCAAGCTGAATCATTGAATGCATCAAAAACACATTAGCAGCTCTGCATACATCCCACAGCTCAACCACTGGTGTATAAAAGGACTTATAAGTCCAAGCCACGCACAAAGATCAAACGTTGTGGGTCACCACAGAAATCCAAGTCAGCTGTGCATGAGACAGAGAGCCCACTCTGAAGCTAATTACTGCACAGCCTGTTACTGAAATGTCCAGCAGAAAATCCAAGAAAAAAGAAAGTGATGCCAAAGCAGCAGCACTTCTTTAGCGTAGCCCAGAGAAGCAGGAGCAGCTCTGCTGCAAAGCTATTAGGCGCCCACCCAGGCACAAATGGGCTGAGAGCGGCCAATAGGAGCATTACGGCCTAAGAAGTGAGGCAGCCTTCTTTCATGCAAATGTGAGTGAGTGTGACAACACACGCAGATGACTGGCTGCCTGGGAACCTTAGCTTGCCCCTCCAGTGAAAGCCTATAGGACCAGCTGAGGGACACCAGACCAATCAGCAACTGATCAGCAACTGATTGGTCACACCTGCACCTTTAAAAGGCTGAAGAATATTCATTCAAGGGCCAACGGGAGACAGGGTTCATTGATTTAATAGCATCAAGTCGGAAGAGGAATGTGACAGAAGTGTTCAAGTTAAATTAGGATCACATGTTTCAGAGCAATGTAAAATATGGAACTCCTCAAGGAAGTGTGGTAAGTCCAATGTTATGTTCAGTTATGATTAATGACATTTTTAAAGATATACTCTACTAAAAATTTTAGAACAGCCCAATTTTTCCAGTTATTTATTGCAGTTCAAGTCATTCAAGTCCAGTGAACAGCTTGAAATGGTACAAAGGTAAGTGGTGAACTGCCAGAGGTTAAAAACAAAGGAAAGATTACACAAAACAGAAAAATAACATATACAGTATTTCAGAATCATACAAAAAGGCAGTTTTCAGGAACCCTGAGCCAAAACAGTTACCACAGCATCCTGCAGCACCGGCCTGGTCTGAGGTTCATCCTACAATAGTGAGAGTAGGGAGGGGGTGGGTGGAGGAGAGCCTAGAGAGTTGGAGGCATGCTCTGAAGAGAAGAGTTGTGTGAAGGTGCTGGAGACACTGAAAATGCACAAATGGGGTGTTAGCTTTTTTCCTGGCATTAGTCTAGTCCACTTTCTTCTTTGTACCAGTGGTGCTTCAGGCACCTCTGAGAATGTGCATCTAACCAGTTAAAACTGGTGGGGAGAAGCTGGTTGTTTTGCAGGCACTGAGCTAAGAGGTGGCCTTGACCAAAATCAGATGTCAGTTCTCGTGTCTCAAGCTGCCCCTGCACATTCTTTTATACTAATGTCTGCAGGTTTCTAAGTAATTATTCAATCAGTAAAAAACTGAAGATTGTACCAATCCCAAATTAAAATCAAACCCAACAAGGCTCTGCCTCCCATTCTACTTTTAAATACTCTAGGAACAACAAGTAGGCCTGCAGAGCGAGAGCCAAGTGCTCTAATAGGGTGATATGGTACTACAAGGTCATTAAGATAAGATGGGGCCTGATTATTTAAGACCTTGTATGTGAGGAGCAGGATTTTGAATTCTGGATTTAACAGGAAGCCAATGAAGGGAAGCCAATACAAGAGAAATCTGCTCTATGTACTGACAGGCCGAATGAAGTCAACTATTTTAGTTTCATTTTTAGCTCCGACTTACAAAACACCCCCTGTTGTGCCATACACTGCTAAAACACCAAGATAAATATAAGTCTGTCTTGTTAAAGGTCCATGTTATGCATCAGCCTTTTTTTGTCAGGGGGCCAAGAAGCCAGTACGTAGGAGTGGACCCAAAAGCAGAATCAAAGGACTTAAAGCTTTATTTAGTATTGTTGAACTCGTGGGAACGTAGCGAGAGTCTCTGGCAATGAGGCAACTGGAACAGAGGGAAAGAGCGGTTCATTCCTGAGGTAAGTTTGACTGAAGGTCAGTATGGGTTTGGAGAGCAGAAGCTTACTTGCAGGTTGGAGACGGTTAGCTCCGGGCAGAACGACGACTACGCATCCGGCTGAATCGCAAAGTGGGTTAAGAGAGGTTCTGAGCCTTCCAGGGATCCTGAGGTGAGTCCAGTGAGTTGTGCTGCTGGTAAAACGAACTGAGGTCTTAGAAAAAGAGAATGAAGATACAAGGAGACGTAAGTACCAGGCAAAACTTAAACAATAAGAGACGTGAAGGACTAGTTACCACCATAAGAAAGCTGAGGAACTGGTAAAGAATGGAAGGCTGGGCTTGTCTTAAATGACATCCCGCTCATTGCTGTTGATGGATTATAAGTGGAAAGATGCAGCTGTGGAACCAGTCACCCCCCAGTGGGTGGGCACAGGACACAAAAAGAGCCCAAGCAGAAAAACACTGGACAGTCTCTCAGATTATGACATATTTAATGTGAGCAGACATATTTCATAGCAAATGCATATCTTAAAGATCTCATAGGTCTGTTCCAAAAAATCCCAGTAAGCCATTCTTTGGGTAGTTTATTCCTCTTCCCTGCTAATATCCCCAGAGAAGAGTTTTTGGTACCTGAAATGGGACATCCTGCATGATGCATATTTATGTTTGAATTCAAACTTTCCATTAACCTCATGAGGGCTGGTCAAGGACAGCTGAAGGGCTGGATGGGCCATGTAGGCTGCACGATCTTTGATAATGCTGTTATTTTATCGGTGGTCACCAGTTAAGAGTCTGTATATCAAATCATTAAAAAAAGAAAGCGGCATGCATTATGTTATGAACCTGCAAGTCTGAGTCCCCAATTATGTTATTATAACATGCAACCTCCATAACGAGCATATGGTTAATCAACCTCCATATCACGAAGTGTATATAATTAATGTTAATAAATGGAGAGTGGACCTATTGGATATGACTGCTCATCACATTTTTATGTATACTTTTTGGTTCCCCTAATTATGATAAAAAGCAGACGGATCTCCACTGGATGCTCTCCTCTCCTCCTGGATTCATCACTGTCTACATGAATTCAAGGAGATGAAGTTTAACATTTCAAGAAGGGAAAATAGGTGCTTATCCAAAATAGGACAGTTTGTCTGACACACTTAACATCATCTCTGTGATCTAAAAGTGTGTTTCACTTTTGGTGTCCTAGATACTTTACCCTACCCGTTTCCTTCTTTGCCCTCCATGGTGGGTAAACCCAAACGCCCTTTTTTACATCCTTTATTTTTACCAAACAGATGTTCTTGATTAGTTGGCCCTTTCTCCTTCTTTTGCTTTAAATGTCTTCATTTAGGAGCCTCTTAACAATCACGGCCTCTGGAGAGCCTTAACAGATTCACCCTCAATTACATGATGGGAAAAGCATTAGAACCATTAAAACCAGCCAGGCAATGGTAGAACCAGGCAGGCAGTGTTACGATGAGTGGTACTGAGACTTAGGCAAGTCCTGCCTTTAAATAAGTGAGACGGACCATTTCCAGTGTATTCTCTTCTTTGTTTTTTGTTTTTGTTCTGGTTCTTTTGGTTAAACAAACGCATACGTACACTTCCTTGTGACGTGCAGGTGATTTCACCACACGGTGAAATCAGCCAGGCCGCCAGGCCTGAGTGACAGCTGTGTGATGTGCTGATTACTAGCTTGTCGTCTTGACACTGATGAATGATGTACACGCATCGGTCATACATTTCATGTCAAATCAATCAAAACCTGTAATAACATGGGCCCCTCATATGATAAGGTAAATGGTAAATGGCCTGCATTTGTATAGCGCTTTACTCAGTCCCTAAGGACCCCAAAGAGCTTTACACTACATTCAGTCATTCACACACACATTCACACACTGGCAATGGCAGCTACATTGTAGCCACAGCTGCCCTGGGGCGCACTGACAGGTGTGGGCCCTTGTTGACCCTGTTTCTTCCGGCTTCAGTGCAGAATACTTGTACTGTACATCTACGCTGATTATCCTTAAATACTGAGGGAGATCTTATATTATCAATACCATCAATCTGATACTATCAATACTTGAGGTTGCCATGTCATGGTCAAGGGCAGAAAGAGCAATGAAGGATAAAGGACGAGGGAGCGAGCCAATGATTTTGTTATACTCTTGTCTCAGATCAAAAATAGCAATTTAAGACCATGTTGAAAAAAATCAGATCTAATGACAGGAAGAGATGCGAGCAGACAGGAGGAAAAGCACCTCATGTGTGTGACCTGGTTCAAGTGTTCATGCCAAGTAAAAGGCGTTTTTGTAGATGGCGAAGGTTTAAAAAAAAAATGACAAAAGAATTTGCATTTCGGAGGTTCAAGTAAATGTTCAAGTATCACTCAATGCCTCTTGACAGCTGCTTACAGAAGTGTTTTATTTGCCTTTCCCCTACACTGTATTGTTTTTAACTCGTCAGCCAATCATGAAGCACTGATGAAATATTCAGTGTTTTCAGGTCATGCGTCAAAACCAAAACAATGAAATATTAACAGAAAGAGAAAAACTTTACTATTTCTTGTTTAAGAACCTTGTAAAAAATAAGAGCAGAGTCAACACAGTCATTTCTTCAAACTAGGATGAGGGTGTTCAGATTAGTCACACCTGATCCTTGAAAATCTCAGGTGTGTGTTTGTCAGTGGCCCCCGGCCCCTACACCCTCCGTAACAGCCAAACCAAGCGTAACAAGGCATCTGGAATCTGTGCAGCTCCCCTGGAGGTGCATGGAAAAGTGATGGGAATATTTATAGAAACACCCACTGCTGAACTCAGCCTTGTGATTTGAAGCTTTCTGGGCCAACTTTGTTAATCTGCTCTTTGTCAGCATTTTGATTTAACCCTCAGATCCAGAACATGTTTAGGCGGTTGTTTGCTAATTAATACAGACTCTCTGGCGGCAGATAACACAGCGTGTCATTCACTCAGACAGCCACAAGCACTTTCATCTTAAAGCAGAACACAAGATAAAACTGAGCAAATGAAAGTGTGCTTCCACTCAACTCCTTTTCTGTGTCTGTGAAAAAAGTCCACCTCTAACTGCACACTCAACTCCAAAAATAAAAAACAAATATTTGCTGCCAGTATCTCTGGTTTTGGTCAATCCTAACTATTCTGATATCTCTGATGGTCACAGAGAGGCAGCTCTGACAAGCCTCCACTGAAATGTCTGGAAGGGCCTCTTCTTCTTGGTTTGGAGGACGCAGATGTGTGACTGTTAGTGATGTGCGGATCGATCCTGAAATATCGATTCCTCCGATACCAATCATTTATGTTCTAGAATCGATTCTCACATTAAAATATCGATATTTTAGTAATTTAGAGTAAATTTGTAGTTTATCATTAACAGGAACACAGTGGAAAGAAACTATAACATTCGGATTGTCTACATTCAAAGGAACTACTTCCTCTTCTGCCTTTCATAGTCATGTGCGAAATACGGCTGCATAAATGTCTCACAGCCGCTGGCGTGCGCACTCACAACAATGGCTGAGCGTAATTGTGCGGACGTATTTTACCTCCACAAACAGCTGAGACGTGGTTTGCGATACATGTGGCAAAAAAGTGAGGTGTTGTGTCCATACTAGGGAGACATTCAAGAGGGCTATTGGGGTAAATACATTTTACAGGGTTTATTTATCGGGTAAAATACGTTAAATGTCACTGTTATTATTGGCCGGCCCGGAAACAGCGGGGGGTGTCCAAATTCAGAGGCTGCTTCCACCTGAGGACCCGGCCTTCGCGTTCTAAAGAAAGCCGGGTAGTACGTCAAGAGCTCCCTCGGTGGAGTGAAACTCAGCCGTCTGCTCCTTGCTATCTAAAATATAACCGGGCGCTGACGTAAACTCTCGACCATCTCACACTTCTGTTTAATCAGTTTTCTGTTTGACGTTTATTCAGCTGTGTGAAAACCCCGGAGGAACCCTCCCGAGGGATTAATAAAGTTAAATTTAATTTAATCTAATCTAATAACTTTAATCTCAGCCAAACCGATTTACTCATGAACAAATAAAACACTGAAAAAGCCAAACTCGTAGCCTACGTAGACCACGAAGGCCAGGTCCTCAGGATGATGCAGCCTGAATTTGGACATCCCCGCCATTTCCGGCTGGACAGTAATAACGGTGACATTTAACTTATTTTATCCAATAAATAAACACTGTAAAATTTGGTATATATATACTCCAACATGAAGTGATGTCTTTCTTTTCATTCAATTCATGAAATACAGTTCATCACGTGGCCTCTATCCTCTCTTAACTTATGTTGATGGGACGAGTTAGTGTGGTTCAGCATCGCTGCCACGATTCAGCAGGTATATCCTCTCTCCACTGTGACCAGCATCTGGTCAGCCAAAGGTTTCCAGCACAGTCCCAGCAAACAGCAGCAGTGACCAGGCTAAGCATTGCCAGCCATCTCAACAGCATCCTGGCTCTGGGCCTGAGAGGCTGCTGTGTGGACCTTCTACCTGGAACATGTTCCAAGAGAATATCATGTATGATGCTGTAATAGGTGCAAGTGTTTGGTCAACACTTCCACCAGATAACCAGCTTTTATCTACTTGCTTTTTCACTGAATGATATAGTCTTCATATTAACATGGTCCTTAATGTATCATCACCAAGCCATGACACATCATTAATGTTTTATTTGAACCGTTTATTTTTCTTCAAATTCAAATTTTATTTGTCACGTACACAGTCATACACAGTAC
>NW_005187683.1:483365-486212 GCF_000239375.1 Pundamilia nyererei | reverse complement strand
AAACGATCTCTTTACCCGTCGGCTTCCCGTGGCTGTCATGCGACCGGCTATTGCAGTTAATAATACAACAGCTTCTTGCCATTTTTCGGGTTTCTTTTTATTGTTGTGTAACTGAGTTCAATTGAAAGCCTGCGTGCGCTAGTACCTCTTGCAACAAGTTCCCAGAATCCTTTGCGGTTTTACCCCTGAGTAACGTCACATTTTCAATCTTTATCCTCTAGTCAAAATGCCCGGGCCGATTTTTTGTCCCAGTCCAGCCTTGTGTTAATCATTCTATTATAGCTTAGCAGCACATGGTTACACGTCACTTTACAGGTTAAGTGCTGCCTAGAGTGTGTAATGGTAGTAAAGTGTAATAGATTAGCTCTCTATGAGAGAGAACTGATACTGTTATTTAATATAGGACTACATAATTACTTGCTCTTGGATACATGTGAACACCTAATTTCATTTTTATCCCATGCATCAGAGAAATGTATGGAATCCCTCTATGGTTCTTAATTGCTATGGCTGCCCCCCATCTGTGTTTAACAAAGGTGTTATTTTGTTGACTTAGATGCCTTTCGATGAGCTTTAACGCAGATATAGCACCAGATTGTGGTATTTCCAGAATTTTGTAATAGGACTGCACCAAGGGCACCTGGAAATAAATGTAATATAAAACAAAAATATGTGGAGGACACTGCCTGGAGTTGAGCCTGGTTTAGAGAAGGCACCAGAGGGGACTAGTGGCAGCTGGAGGTTATGGTGCAGTGGCTTGTAAAGGCTTAAGGATGAGTTTATGTTAAAATAGAATATGGAGATGGGTTTGCATGACTGGTTAGTTGACTTAATCTGAGTAAGGTACTTCTACTGGGTAGATTTTATAAACAAACGAAGGTGACAGTAAGACGTTCCAGAGGTTTTGGCTGAATTCACAAGGCTGCATTCTGATAAATTTGGCCACGTGCTACTCGATGCTGCCCTGTTGTGAGGAGGGAAATGGTTTGATTTGAAAGGATGTACAACCAGTGTACAACCCAGCTCCTGAAGAATTTTGAATGGACCTCACTGGAGCACTGAGGTGTGTCGGAAACTTGCCCAGCTTAAGGGACAGCGTCAGTCAGTGAGGAAGATCCTAGTTGTGAGTCACAGACCTACTGAAGGAATAGGCAAGGCAAGTTTATTTATATAGCACAATTCAGCAGCAAGGTGATTCAAAGTGCTTTACAGCGACATTAAAAAACAAACAAAAAGCATGATTTAACATGAAAAGAAAGGAACCGTAGATAATCCGTATTTAAAATGTAAGTTTTGAAATTTATGTTTAAAAGTAAAACAATGCAGCTGAGAACAGGTGAGTCTTCAACCTGAGTGTTTCAGCTGATCTGAGGCTTTGTTCCAGATATAAGGAGCATAAAAGCTGCATGCAGCTTCTCCGTGTCTGGTTCTGACTCTGGGAACTGATAAAAGACCGGATCCAGATGACCTGAGGGATCTGGAAGGTTCATACTGGGTCAGGAGGTCATTGATGTATTTTGGTCCTAAACCATTCAGAGCTTTATAGGCCAGCATCAGAACTTTAAAGTCTATCCTCTGACGGACAGGCAGCCAGTGTAAAGACCTCAGAGCTGGACTGATGTGGTCCACTTTTTTGGTCTTAGTGAGGACTCGAGCAGCAGAGCTCTGAATGAGCTGTAGATGTCTGACTGATGTTTTAGGTAGGCCTGTAAAGATGCTGTTACAGTAATCAAGCCTACTAAAGATGAATGCATGGACTAGTTTTTCCAGGTCCTGTTGAGACTAGGCAAAAACGTAACAATAAATCATATTAAATAAGAATGTTTAAAAAAAAGAAATAGTGTGTTGATTAGAGGTTGCTACAGTGATCTATCCAGGGCAAAAACAGGCAACCTCATGAATAAAAAAAATAAGTTTAACATACTTTGCTAGCCCAAATGGCTGCTCTCTGGGACTCTAAGTGTTCTTGTTTTATAGTACACCTCTATGGATATACTGAGATGCAAATAACAAAGGTTATCTTACAGCCTACAGAGCCCTCGTGAAAACAAACAAAGTTACAGACACAGAGCATATCAGAGTGCATGTTTTGGACATGAGCCAGTTAGCTAAATTTCTCCATCTTCACAAAAACGAAACAAACAAAGAAAAAACAAGCTTCTGTTTTTATAAGCCTATTTCGTCCTCAAGCTTTAATGTTTATTCAGTTCTCAGGTCTGCACTGTCTTCTTAAACCTACTCCTACTGCCATCACCATCACTACCTGAGAAGTGGAGCTAAATACATTTGACCTTGGTAGACCGGTGGGGGCCACCCAGCGGGAGGCCAGTGCTGGCATCTTCAGTCCCTGGCTTAGAGCCAGCACTGATGGTGGTGGGAGATTTGGCAGGAATGATGGTCTTTGGGTGAAGATCACTATGGTTTGTTCAAATAAGAGAGGAGGCTGCCAAGAGAGCGGGAGAGAGGGAGCAGAGACCTGGACTGTTTATCCGGGTCCCAACACAAACATCCCAAACAAAAGACACAGACTTGGTTACACACATGAATTTAACAGATGTAAAAAGAAACACACACACACAAGACATAGAATTGTTGGTCTATACTTAGTTTACAACTACAGGGTGGGCCATTTCTAGGGATACAGAGTAATAACATGGGAATGGTTGGTGATATTAAAGTCCTGTTTGTGGCACATTAGTATATGTGAGGGGGCAAACTCCTCAAGATGGGTGGTGACCATGGTGGCCATTTAGAAGTCGGCCATCTTGGATACAACTTTTGTTTTTTCAATAGGAAGAGGACCATGTGACACATCAAACTTATTGGTAATGTCACAAGAAAAACAAT
>NW_005187683.1:475261-482265 GCF_000239375.1 Pundamilia nyererei | reverse complement strand
CAACATGTCAATGGCTGTGAACAAAGAGAAACTTGTAAATAACTCATGAAAGAATAAAGTTACGTTGAAACCAAGCACACCATTGTTGTTCTTGTGACATTACCAATAAGTGTGATGTGTCACATGGCCCTCTCCCTATTGAAGAAACAAAAGTTGTATCCAAGATGGCCGACTTCTAAATGGCCACCATGGTCACCACCCATCTTGAGGAGTTTGCCCCCTCACATATACTAATGTGCCACAAACAGGACTTTAATATCACCAACCATTCCCATGTTATTACGCTGTATCCATAGAAATGGCCCACCCTGTACTACCCTAACTCTTAGTTAATGCAGAGAGTATTGTTAAAAACATTCACAATAACAGGCATAGATTCTAAAGGACAGCGCACAATGGCCATGGGCTCAACACCATTTCTGCTGGGAAAAGATGGCCACTCAGCCTACACAAGTTCCTGTGGACAGCACATAATTTAATCGAAAACAACGGTGAGGACAGGGGCTGAGTAAAAATGCGACATTCAATCAGAAACAGAGAGTGACCATGCACAGGAAGACTGGCAGCAAGTTAAACAGTCCAAAGAAGAGAGCAGCAACAGGGCAGACTCCATAAAGATATGTCCAAAACAACCTTATGAAAAATGTCAAACACTCACTTTGAATGCTCATCTCTGTACTCACTTCTTTGTAGTCAGCCTGGAATCGACAGCACTCTCTCTCCTTTCTCCACATTGCACAATAGCTTTCTCTAAAAGTCCTGACCCCCCTCCCTCACCTGTCACTTTCACTCACGACCAGGTTCACAGACAAATGAGGAGACTCAACTCAGGCACGTCTGCTGGACCATACAGGGTGAGTCTTACTTCTTATAGGCCTGTGTCTTCCAGCTTTGTGGAGTCTTTCATAAACTGTTCATTGTGAGTCTTAGTCTGCAGAGGGTCCCAGTGCTGTGGAAGACATCGTACCTCGTTCCTATACTGAAGACGTCACATCCCAGTGGTCCCTAGGATTACAAACCTGTGGCACTGACTTCCTGCGTCATGAAGACCCTGGAAAGACCCATCCTTGACCAGCTCCGACATGTTCTCAGGCTGCATTTCATTCGTGACCTGTTAGCCCTGCGACACACTGACGACCTGTCCATCAGAGTTGCTATAAATGGTACAAATGTAAGTGGTGAACTGCCAGAGGTTAAAATAGAAGGTAAGGTTACCCAAAACTGAAAAATAAAGTACATTTCAGAATTATACAAAAGGCCTTTGTCAGGGAACACAACATGGGTTAATAATTTAAAGCTTCTCCGCAGCAATGGAGGTTGCTCAAGCCTTTAAAGCTGGTGCTACTAATTCCTACAGGTGTTCCAACTTTTCTGGATTACTTACAGCCCCCTTTGTCTGCAAATAGCAGTGTTGAACACACTGTGGTACCACACCCTCATGAGCATCTGTTGAACAGTATTGTACTGCAGAAAGTGTTGGTACAAAAATGAAGAAAAAATTCCAAGAAAAAGGAAATTAACAATAGAGGAGAGACAGACAATCATAACACAAAGAGACTGCAAAGAAAGTTAAGATGTCAGTGAGTACAGTTTCCTTCACCATCAAAGGCTCAGAAGCAAACTGACAGGAAGAGGTCTGCAGACCCAAAGACACGACTGAATCAGAGGACAAGTTTCTGAGAGTTAACAGCTTGTGTGATCGGCGGCTCACAGGACAACAGCTTCAAGCAGCTTAGTAAGAGTAAGAAAGTCTCAAAAGTCTCGATCCTATGTGCTGCACAATAATGTTTAGCATTTACTGTGATATCCCCACAGATCATCCTGATGTTGTTTATTATGTTGCTCTTTTTTTCCTTCTGCTTGTTTTCTCTTTTTTCTTTCTCAACAGGTGATCCAGGTGATTGATATTTGTATTTTCTGTCTGCTTATTTTGTTGGTTTTTTGCCCTTTATCACCGTCCCTCTTCCCCGCTGTTTTTCTTTCTCCCTTTTCTTTTCCCCAGTCAAGTTTGTCCCATGTTTAGCAAGTGAAAATAAAATAAACAATAAAAGGTGAATCAAATAGACCAATACGGCAAGGCTGGGATGGTCCATTTGGTAAAGTAAATCCGTTGGGCATCTTTCTTTGCCTTTAAGATAAGATAAGATAAGATAACCTTTATTAGTCCCACACGTGGGAAATTTGTTTTGTCACAGCAGGAAGTGGACAGTGCAAAAGTTATGAGGCAAAAATTAGGACAATTTTTAGACAATAATTCTGATGGCAAAAGAACAAAACGAGACAGGCAAAAAAAAAAAAGAGTAAGAAAGTCTCAGTTTCAGCTGTGAAGAGAAACTTCGAGCTGCAGGTTTGACAGGATGAGCTGCAGCTAGAAAGCCAGACGTCAGAATAAGACACAGAGGCTCGTCTGGGCCATGAAACACCGACACTGGACTACTGAAGACTGGAAGAAGGTTTTATGGACGGATGGATCAACATTTGAAATCTTCATGCAGGATCTTTGTACGCCGTGGAGTAGGTGAAAGTTCCACAGTGTGTGGCATCAACGGTCAAACATGGAGGAGGAAGTGTGATGGTCTGGGGCTGTTTGCTGATCCAGGGTCAGTGACTGGTACAGAGACGCTCCCTGAACCAGAACAGCTACCACAGCATTCATGCAGCACCATGCAGGATCCTCTGGTATGCACCTAATTGGTCAGGGCTTCATCCTACAGCAGGATAAAGACCCCACACAGTCCAAGCTGTGGAAGAACCACCTCAGGAACAAGAACAAGATGAGCTTGGAGACATGGAGGTCCAGCACAGTCTCCAAACTTAAACCCCATCGAGCTGGTTTGAACTGGACAGAAGAGTGAAAGCAAAGCAGCTACAAGGTCCACATTCATGGGAACTTCTGCTACAGATATGGGAGACGATTTGATTTCTGTTGTAGAAAGAAGCCACGGCTGTGTTCAGCTGTTATATCACAGTGGGCGACTTTGATGAGTCAGAATATATTTGGTCTATAAACTGATTCCATAATTTCTTCACCAATTGCGAGTCCATCCAGTCTTTTAAATTGCATCTTAAAACGTATTATTTCAGTCTGGCTTTTGATTCAAACTAGTTAGTTATTTCGTAGCTAGTTATGCTGTTTACCAAATTGTTTCTTCCCCTCTTTTTAATTGTCTTTTATTCTGTCTTATGCTATTGCTCCGACCGACTGTGAAGCAATTTGGCCAACTTTGTTGTATTATTATGTGCTAAAGAAACACATTTTGATTTGATTTGCATATTTGTAATATGCTTTCATTTCAGAGTGCAATGAGAAATTAAACTGTATAATTTTCAAATAAAAAGTGTAAGAATTGTGGTGTTCTAAAACTTTTGACCGGTAGTGTATGTTGTTGGATCTACCTTACAATATAAAGCACCTTGAGGTGACTGTTGTTGTGATTTGGCGCTGTATAAATTAAATTTAATGTCTTCGGCAAAGAAAAGTTATGATGTGGGCAATCAGGAGTTTCATCAAGCTGGTGCCTGAGGTGTGGATGCACTGACTGGAGAGGACAGAGCATCCACTAGTGATCTGGAGAGACCACAAAAACCTCGCTAAAATAGAGTCCATCGTCAGAGAGGCCCAGTGAGCGGAACCGGACCCCCCGAATCGCCTGTATGTTCACACCGCTGTCCGAGGAAAAGTCATTCACTGGGTGCACCTAAGTTCAGACATGGCCCTGGAATTCGTCACTGGCTTACCCTGCTACTCTGGTAACACCACTATCCTCATCATTATAGACCGTTTTTCGAAAGCAGCTCATTTTTGTCTCTCTCCCTAAACCGAGAAACTGCTCACTTAATTACCACGTTTTCCACTATCACACCATCCCGGAGGACATTGTGTCTGATAGAGGAAACCAGTTAACATCTCGGGTCTGGCAGGAGTCTGTATGGAGCTGAGGGCCAGGCCAGTCTTTAGTGAGGATTTCACTCTCAAACCAATGGCCAAACAGAGAGGGCCAGTCAGGACAGGAGGCTGCTCTTTATGTCTGCTAACCAGTCCCTTTGGAGTCCACAGCTTTCTTGGGTGGAGTACGCCCACAACTCCATGACTTCTGCAGCAACTGGTCTGTTTCTGTTCAAGGTTTTTCTTGGATATCTGCCACCACTCCTGCCTGCAGTTGAGGGAGACCACACAGTTCCCTCTGTCCAACACCACCATCATTGGAGCAGCGCTCCTGAGGACCAAAGAAAAAAACAAACTCCTGGCAGATCGTCACAGGGTCCATCATACCAACCAGTTCAGAAAGTACGGTTGTCTAACAAGAACATTCCTTTGGGGACCGACTCTAAGACACTCGCTCCTTGCTTCTTTGGTTCATATGAAGTCCTGGCATTGATAAAGTTTTTCTGGATTGTTAAAACACTAACTCCAGTTTTTAAAAATACTTTTAAATTTTTCTGTATTTGGCAACTATGCAGCAAAATCTGTAAGCTAGTTTAGGCAGTCAGGGTGTGAGATTATTTCCTTTCGGTTAAGAACATGAGACATGGTATATACCCCAATGTGTCAAAGAGCAGTGATTCCTTTTAAAAACTGACAGCTGATTTTTTCTTTATGTAGGAAACATGCCCCCTTCCAGAAATCAGTGCAGGTTAAACATCTTCAAAATCAGACAAAAGAGGACACAGACCGGTTTATCAGTCTCTGAGATAATTATCTAAACACTTCTAAGAGAACTTCATAGGACAGCTCTGGAAGAAACTTCCCCCTGCTGTTACTTGTTCAATGAAGGGGAGCGGCAGTTTGCCAGACTAAAAACAGAGCCATTTGGAGCCACTTGCAGGGACAGCAGTAATGACGGCAGACGTTGGCAGGGGGGCAGCGAGACTCATTAGAGTCATTAGTTTCAACTCATTTCTGTGTCAAGTCTCCTTTGTCATGCAGGCTAAGAGGGGGTGTTGCATCGTGTGTATGTGTGTGGTTGTGGCTGGGGGTGGGGGGTGATTTGAGCATGGTGGGGAGGATGCAGTTCTGTAACAACCATTAGCATCAGGGCCTGATGGATGTGGCTAGCTGGGGTGCCCCTGAAGAAGAATCTGCATGGTCAGCGCCTCAGTTTTTTTCTTCATCCTTTCCTCGCTCCCTTTCTTTTCTCCCTCTCACTGGACGTTCAAAATTCATCCTCACACTCAGCGCCCCTCAAACATACAAGCATACTGGACTGCTGACAACGTTTTTCTACATATTTGTATTATGATTATTTATTTGTGTAAGAAAAGGGCTTCTTGATATGAACTCATTACAAAAGGTCAAAGCAGACTGGGAAATAATATTAGATCATCTTTTCAGACTTCTACATTCCTCCACAAACGAGAAACAGTGGTTCTGTGGCTGTTAGCTGCCAGGATTTCTGCTAATACTTGTGTTAAGATCTCAGGGAGGCTTTTAAGCTCTTTCTTTCGGTCTCTCTTGGTGCAATCACACTAGCCAGTTTCAACTGATCAAAAGCAGCAAGCACTTCAGATTCAATCAGCCAAGTGAGACTGAGACTAACTGATGTAGATCAGACCTGGAAAAACAAGTTTTATAGAGAGAAAATATGCCTGAGCACAAATCAACAGAATCTACTAAGAGAGGGTTACTTCCCTAACTAACATAGCAATTCAAACATATGATTTTACACCTGCTGGATTTTGTTGTGGTACAAAGTTACTGTAGTGTGTAGTATATCATACCAATGAGACTGAAGTAATTACAAACTGTAATGAAGAGTGGGACAAAATTCCTCCACAACAATGTGACAGACTGATGAAACAATGCAAGTTATTCTTTCACACACTGCGTGTGCGTTTTGTCACAGTGTGATGGTCAGTGGTCTCGTTCTTTCTGTCAAAGACTTAACTTCTTCACCCATTCACACACAAACACTTTTTTCTGTTCTTTTTCACACATTCATACTCCATTAGAGTACATTTGTGCATAACCAGGTGCAGAGCTGAGCAACTGCTGGCTGCCTTCTTTGTTTCTGTTAAACAACCAAGAGAAGAAAAAGACAGAGAGAAAAGAGAAATCACAAACTAGTGGGAGACTGGCTTCACAGCTATGCACACATCATGGGTAACTGAGGCTACGTCCACACTAATATGTTTTCCTTTCAAAACGCATCCTTTTCTCCCGTCAAGGTCAAGGAAAACGCAGCGTTTTGAAAACGCTCTCCAAAGTGGATTGTAGCCCAGTGGCAAACAGATGGAATTTATTGTAATTATTATTAAAGGTGTTTTATTCTGTTCAGTTAAAAACACTCATGATTGGAGAGAGACTCTAAAGAAAAAATCCAAATTATTTTGTATGGAATTGCATTATTTGTGTTATTTATTTATTTTTGTTTCTCAACGGTTATTTTTTGACCTGGATACAAATGCAGTCCAACCAATGGGATTGTTTGTCCCGCCTTGTGTTTTCATGTTTGGTTGCGCTGCTAAGGCTGCTTAGACCACATGCGTGGTAGCTGTTGAAACAGCGAAGCTGTTGGTGTCTGCTTGATTAGCCGCCAGATTTGGATAGCCGAAGCTAGTTTTATGAGTACGAAGTGCTTTGCACTGGTGAGTAACCAAACTGTTATAGCCACTGATCGGCATCCTGAAATGTTAATGTTGTTCGCTTCAAAAAACAAACGCTAATGGTGACGGTACTATGCAAGTAGCTAGCGGGTATTAGCTAAACGCACACTCCCGTTGTGAAGCGTTAGTTGAGAACTTATTAGCTGTTGTTAGGTTAAGGAAAAAACAGTATGTCTATCTGTTGTATTGAAATGTTTTATTGTGTTACTTTTATTCATCACTGTTGTTACTTGACAGTGAGCAGAGTATATTGAGTTTGCTGCTTTTAATGAGCAGTGTGAATTGCTTTAATGATTGGTGATAGCTACATTGCCATGTAATGAAAACGTTTAGAATTTGATTAGTTGTACAACATTAGAAATTGAAACACATTTTGTTCATGCTTTATACTTTAAACAGAA
>NW_005187683.1:469981-474839 GCF_000239375.1 Pundamilia nyererei | reverse complement strand
ATTGCTTCATCATTTGCAGTTGTGTTTTCATTGTGGTTACCCATCCTCTGGGCTCCTGTCGTTCCTGAAATCTTCTGATTTGCCCATTGTTTATATATTTTGTTACATACTGGTTACAGGATACATTTGAAAATGCTGTTTTCGCGACACAGTGTGGACAGCGAACCCGGAGCCTTTTCAAAAACGATGACGCATTGTAGTCATGTGATGCTGTCATGTGACCAATTAAACTAAGATAGCGGAGGGCGTTATGCAGCAGTTGTTTTGTTTGACAGCCCTATTAAAGATTAATATTAATGTGTGCATGCTCCAGATAGTCTCTCTTCTTACTGATTGTTGAAACTGGGATGAGATGGGATCTGTGGTTATAAAGATCAAGGCTAAGACAAGGCTTTCTATAAGACTCATTCAGCCTGTCAGCAGTGTTAACAAGATCAGATTACACGGTCCGTTGGGAACAAACAGGCATCTACTGTGAGGATCTTTTTTCTTTGCTTGCATTCTTAGATTTCAGTATCTAACCCATGTATTGTTTTGCATTAAGAAACACACTGTGTGTTTCATTATAGGGTAACTCTGATTTCTCTGCACCAGTGATGGGAATAACGTTACTTTTTTCAGAGTTGGGGAATGGAATAGGGAATGCAAAATTATGATTAAGAAACTGACCCTTCCAGCCCGATGTTCCTTCAGTGGGCTGGTTTCAGTCATTATGCAAATGTCCTGTTTGTAAGGTTGGAAACCTGCAGTCAGCTGAGACTGAAGACGTCACCTGGATGATGACGAAACTTCTCTCCCACTGAAATCGTCCAGATGAACAGAATCAACTTTTGGAGAGAAAGCCAAAAACACATCCACTTATGCCTATAAATTTAACAAGACAGAAAGGTTTTGGTCTACCTCCAAATTCAAGATGCTGAGGCAAAGAGAAAGGAAAATCACCTACATTTAATGCTACTACATTTAACCCCAGCTGACCCTGAGACTTACTGCTGCATCAATTAAACCAATTGCTTTCCTCAGTTCTTCTTGCACTCATATATTCCATTAACATTTAGTCAGATTGAAACCATGATGATTTAGGCTCAGAGTTCTAAAGTGTACCACATTCAAAAGAAAGGAATAAACAAAACAGCACGAAGGGCTGAATGCAGCTGAGCTTTTGTTTGGCCTCTGCATGGACTGTGGCGCTCTGTCAGTGCTTAGAAGACACTATATCACAAAGTGAAATGCACACTTACCCAAGGCATCCTGACTTATTTGCACTTTTAAGTATGTCAGAAATAGACACATATACACATCGTTTTTAACCAAAAATGAAATAGTAATATATGTGTTACTTTGATAATCATTTGAATTACAGGAGACAGTTTGACCAAGTCTGTTTTCAGAGTTTTCAATGAAGTCAGTGCGAGCATGTCCTTTGATTTCAATTTCAGCCACCTGAACCAATGACTCGCTGGTGTTTCAAGATGAGATAACAAAGCTAGCATTTGCTAGCAAAGCTAAACGCCAAAGCCAGTAGACCTGCTATGCCATCACTTTTTCTGTCTATTGTTCATAATCTGGATAATAAAATAGATCTCATGCTTACACAGTCTCAACTGCACTAGAACTGTTGTGTTATTGTGCTGACAGAGTCTAGCTCAACAACGACACACTCAGGTGGACTTTCTTCTGCTAAGATGAGAACCAGCCGGTGGGGAAAACACGAGGAGGGGGACTCTGCATCCGTGTGAGCGAAGGCTGGTGCTGGTTTGGCTGGCTGCTGTTTATTTCCCCCTGCATGCTAATGTTGCCTTAAAGGAGCTACATGACACCATCAGCTCGGAGGCTCTGTACGCAGTGATTTAAACCATGTTCATCTGCAAGACACACTCCCCATGTTCCATCAGTACGTAACCGTTGGGATGACAGTATAGCTGAAAGTGTCCACAAACAGACAAGTGACATACCTTGGCTCCTCTGATCACACCTGAATGAAACCAGAAGTGTGCTCCCTCCTGAGGGTGTAGGATGCTGCATTCAGAGTTGGAGATGTAGCCCAACAATGCCTGATAGTGGGCATAAAGAGAGCTCTTCGAATGACCTTCGGAGCATGTGGAGGAGCATTAAATACAATGTCCTTTGGACCCATTACTACCTGATGCGACAGACATCCAACACAATCTCCAGGGTCATGCCCTCGCTGCATCCGCTCTGTCCAGTGACCCAGTACCTACCAGGACCAGAGAACTGTTTTATGTAAATCTAATACGTTCATTTTATTGATATCTTAATGACCACAAAGAAGCAAAGGTAATGTTTCTGGACATGTCAACAACTTTGTTTATTTGTTGTGTACCCTGATAAAAGTTTTAATATAAAAAACCCTATTGCAATAAAAATGTCATAAGCACATCCTCATAGTACTGGAAAGCCTGGCCACGAATTATCTATTTAATGTTAACATTGTGTAATAACTACATCGATTTTGGTAAAGAAGAATTAATTTAGGAGAGAATTGCTCTTAACGAGCGGGATCTGTTTTTACATCCAGTTGATATTGGTAGAAACAACTACAGTCACTAACAAAGTTAAGTCAAAGCACTCTGATATTCATTCAGTGCAGAGGGAAGTAGTCGCCCATCCTTTCGCTCCGTCTCATCCTGAATGCATAAATCATCTGTTGGTGTCAAACCTTTGGCTCGATGTCATGACACGCTGGCCTCGTCTCCTCTTTTCACCGATGAAGTGTGTAATGATGAAGGTTGCTTCCTGCATGATTCATTATTTTATCCACATCGCATCACTAAGTTCTCTCAGCAGTTCATTTGTAGCAGTCTTGCAGTGTGCTGGGAACACTGGGACACTAACTCTGCTGGGTGTCACAACACTCATTTGCCCCTAATGCACCCATATGCCATGCTTAATGCATGCTTTTTGTAAAAGGAATTGTACTATGTACATGTGTGTATTTTGTATGTATTTTGTGATGTGCTCTAATAGCACATATCACCAAAATATGTGATGCACATTCATGCAGCCATGATGACAAAGAGAGAGGGAGTCACTCTTAATGATTAGGTCAATAGAAGACATACTGTTTACATATAAGGCAATATTTCAAGTTAATGCAGAATATTCTTGGTTATTCTCCCCAAAGCAACGGCTTTCTGGGAGTGGCTAACGTTCATTTTAAAGCAATCTTGCTTTATAACATTAACAATCAGCTTTGTGTGTTTCATTCTAGCTCCATCGTGTTCCCAGTCCAGTCCACAGATTAGGCCGCGTGTTTTTTGGATGTTACTCGAAATGATTACATCAGCTGTGCTCACAGCCATAGACTGGCTGACTAACAGTCCAGTTCAAACATTGTACTGGAAACCTCCCAATTTAGGTTTTTTAACTTGTGATTCACAAGACAGACAACAAAAGTACACAAGTGAGTGAAAATGGAAGTAATCAAGTCAAAGCAAAAACACTTCTGTGGCTGCTCGTTCATTTAATTGTGCTGCCGCCACAGTTAACGAGATGTTAACGGCCCACCGTGAGTGGGCACAGAGCTACTACCAGCGTCTGTGGACCAGTAACTGATCATTTAATGGACTGAGAGCATTCAGAACATAATCTTTTGTTGATTGCTGAATCACCTTTGTCATTGACAGCGTAGTTTTCAGTGGTAAACACAGGCTTGACTCGCTGTAACGTTTCCGAGTTGCACTGAACTTGACCGACCTTCATATAAGAAGCAGAAATGAGTTCAGAGATCTCTGGTGTTTACAGTCAGCCACGTCTCTAACAGCAGAAAACATCCTCCTACTTCTTTCTAGTCGCTTTTCTTAAAATATTTTTTATTGTAACTTTTTATTTATTTATTGTTTTAATTTAATTTTTCTGGATAACTGTCCTTTAAAAGATGCAAAACATATTTTAAAATATTAGTTTAAAAATACATTTAGGTTAAATGCTCGACTCTCTCTATATCAAATGTTCTTTTGTTGTTTACCTGTATTCTTATTGTACTGTGTTGAGTCTTAACATGTACAGTTGTGTGTGTTCCTACAATATAAAAGGAGTCTTTAGTCTAATGATCATTCATAAACTCTTTGTCCATTAACAGCAAGTAAGATGAGTTACAGCAACTTCAGCTTGAAAAATTACTCGAACCTTTGTCTGATTTCACATTTTATTTAAGTGTAGCTGTGACGTGTCACATGAAATGCAACATAACAGGTTATATTTAGAGCTGGACCCGCATATTGTTATCAGTTAATTTAGGATATTTATTTAGCACCAAATCACAACAAGCGAGTCCCAGTATATCGCGCTATGGAAGGTATTGTCAATGAATTGTTTATTGTATATATTCCATTAATGATATATTCTCTGTTAGTCAGTATATAAATATTTCTCATACTTCTTAACCTGCTGATTTCGCAGTGCTGCATTTTCAGTCCTCACTTTGTGACAGACAACAAATGCATCCAGGGATTTATGGCATGCACACTGGGATCAAACCACCAACCTTCCAATTAGTAGACAACCTAGTCTACCTCCTGAGCTACAGCCACCTCTTGGAATAGTTGCTGCTACCACCAAGATCTGCACCTGCAGCAGCTCCACACCCTGGGCTTCCATGCCTGTCACAAAGGCCCTCCTGTTTGTTTTGGCAGCCAATGGCGCTCTAAATGCCAGCGACGGTCAGCTATGGACCTGAAGCTCCATTTTCATGGTCCCTCTGTCTGTATCAACCAACAGTGTTTCTGGGGTTTGATAGCTTACACACACACACACACACACACACACACACACACACACACACACACACACATAATTCTGGTACAGGAATAACATCCAGACTCTCACCACAGACATG
>NW_005187683.1:445549-460030 GCF_000239375.1 Pundamilia nyererei | reverse complement strand
GGAAAGCTAAGCAGAAGTTATTTGGAGAGGAGAGTGACTGCTGTTGGTTGAAAAGAGAGGTAAAAAAACTTCAGTGGTGTGGAAACATTATGGGTTCATGGAGTCAGATGTGGATCAAGTAGACACAGTGTATAAACTTTGCTACAGTGTAGCTGCACCACAGAGCAACACTGCAAAGTTCACTAAACATAGATGTTTACATATTTCATTTATTTTTTACATTGCAAACATTTCCACTGTTATCAGTATTTGCACACTATTTTATATTATTGTTTGACAATATTTAAAGCCATTATTCAACACATTGTTATTGTTGAATAAATATCGTCAAATAATCGAGATCTCAATGTCAGTGAAAATAATCGTGATTATCATTTTTGCCATAATCGAGCAGCCCTAATTTTGGGGATCATTGAGACGTATTCTTGCAAAACGGTGTCACTTTATGTTCCTTTTGCTCAGCAGTGGTTTTCCTCCATTTTTGCCCAGTCTTTTTCTCTTTGCTGAAGTCTCACAGCTTCATGGATTGTCAACACTGAGAGATATCAGTTACTTTGTTTCTCATTTGTTCCTGAAAGTCTTTGGATCGCAGCGTTTTTCACGGCTTTTGAGGATCTTTGGTCTACTCCACTTTGTTAGGCAGGTCGTATTTAAGTGGTTTCTTGATTGAGACCACATGAGGGGGTAATCAGGCTGGGGTGCGGTTAGAGAAACTGAACTCAGCTTTCCAACAATGTGACACATCACAGTTAATTTGTGTCATAACAGGGAGAATTGCTTTTTCCACAGGGCCATATTTTCCCCTTAATAACAAACACCTTTATTTAGAAACTGCATCTTGTGCTTGCTCGTGTTTTCTTTGTGTTATATTTACATTTTTTGATCTGAAAAATGTAAACAAAAACGTTTTTCTTTCTTTTTTCACTGGATTGCATATTTGTACATTTATTTACTTTTTCTGTAAATACTGTTCATGTGTATATAGTGCTGCAGAAACTGTGCACCTCTCCCTTCTACGTGTTTGCACTGAGTAAAGGGCAAACAGTCACAACACTTTAGCTGTTAATTACAAAAACCACACGTACTATAAACCAGGGGTCACCTACCTGTTTGAAAGTGAGAGCTACTTCTTGGGTACTGATTAATGTGAAGGGCTACCAGTTTGACACACACTTCTCTAATAACAAATTTCCTCAATTTAACTTAATTATGTATTATCATTAATAATTAATGATATTTATCTATGTAAAGACACTAATTGTGTTAATTATTTTTCACCATAATTATAAAGAATGCAAGTAGGAAACATAAATATCAATATGCAATACTTTATTTCTATAAATAAAGTATTTACATTTTGAAGTGATCACTTCTACAACATTTTCACTTACCACTAACAAATTTTAACAAATCATGCACTGTTACATACATTATTTTTGTATGTACAGTATGTAACATACAAAAAATCAACTTTCAAATTTTACAGAACTTTTCACCAAATCTGCAGCATTTTAAAGCAAATTGTCACATGTTACACTTAACAAACACATTTGTTTTTCAATAATTAAATTCAACTTTGACATGACACTGTAATGTTGCCACTGAGAAAATCTAACATAGCTTTCTTTGTCTGTTAGTGGGAAACCTGGCATTGCATGCTGTTCACCAGTGTGTTGCAATCTGGGGTATAACTTGACACCGCAGCTCTCAGTCTTGCAGATGTGCATCAGAGAGGCGTGTTCTGTGTTTGTTCGTGATGAAGTTCATGTCAGAAATTGATTGGTTGAACCAAATAGGCTGGCAACCTTCATAGCTGCTGTAATTATCTGTGTCAACGAGGCACCCAAAGTCTGGTGCACTCTGATAGGCTTTGAGGTGGACGTCATTTTGCAATGTTACAATTTCGATTTCCACCTGTCCAGCATCCAAGCTGAACATTGAACTTAGTTGCTCAGCAATGCATGTTGTGTCCACATTCATGAAAGGATTGGAAACAAATGAGACACATGGCTCAAGCTGATCAAGGTCACAAAACCTGTTCTCAAACTCTTGACCAAGTTGATTTATGACTTGAGTACTTTTCTGCAACTTTGTCAAAAGCCTCAGATGCAGAAGCGTTGTCTTTCAGCACCATCTGCACAGAGGGAAAGTGCATTTCTCTGTACATGCACAGAGAAGATGCTCATCTGGGCTTTAAATCCATTTAAAGCACTTATCATGTCAGCAACAGTCTTACCTTTGCCTTGCAGCTTACAGTTGAAATGGTTCAGTTTCCCAGTAATGTCCGTCAAAAATGCAAGGTCAAGTATCCACTCAGTGTCCTCCAGCAGCGTTGTGTCATCGCCTTGGATTGCATGAACTCCCTGATTTCACCCAAAAGTGACAAAAAACAAAGCAAAGTCTGTGCCCTGCTGAGCCACCGGATTTAGTAGCAGGTCACCACAGTCAGCTGACAGCTCTTTCAACAGCACCTTGAATGCTCTGTGCTGTTTAGCTCTGGAGCGGATGCTGTTTATGATCTTCACGACGGGAGTCATGATGTGCTCGATCACCTTTGCATGTAACGCCTGTTGGTGATTGATGCAGTGGTAATGCATGAAGTTTGGGCACTCTGTGTCACCTTTACAGTGAGCGATTAATCCCGTATGTCGGCCGATCATAGCAGGGGCCCCCTCGGTAGTCACTGATACCAGCTTTTCCAACGGTACTTTTTTCTTCGCGAAAAACTCCTTCACCGCGTTATAGATGTCAACTCCCTTCGTAGTTGTCTTTAGCGGCAGTAGTGTCAGAAGTTCTTCTTTTGTGGAGAAACCATCAAACACCATCTGGATAAAGACCATCAGCTGTGCTGTACTGCTGCTGCTGTCCACAGACTCGTCACACTGGATGCTAAACCAACTGCACTTTGCCAGATCCTGATCCAACTGATCGGCCAAGTTCCCGGACATAGCCGACACTCTTCTAACAATTGTAGTTGCCCCCAGCTGGACATCGGAGAGAGTGGAGATTACATCGTTTCCATACTTCTCGTCTTTAAGCACAGTTTTTGCAATTATCATCATTGCTTCTTTGAAAACCTCCCCGTCTAAAAATGCCTTCTTTTTCTTAGTCATGAACTGTGTAGCTCTAAATGAGGCTTCGGTTGCTTTTTGGGAGTTTTTCACTGGTCTCGTGAAAAAAGACTGCTATTTGCTCAAACCTGCCTTTAATTCGCGGGCCTTTTCCGCTCGCAGTGTGCTGCCCTTTGGGTAGTTAGCATGGTAGCTTGTGTGACACGTTCGGAAATGTCTCTCCACGTTGTGCCGCTTTGCCGTTGCCACAGTTGCGACACACACATGAATCTTTCACAGTGGTAGAAAATAACTCTTCCTCCCATTCACTGTGAAAATGATATGTTTTCTTCCTTTTTTTCCGCCATGTTTTCCTCATCTCCTCACCTTTGCTGGTCTTCACGGCAACTGTTTCCGTGGAGACCAGCTAGCACTGATCTAATTTAATAATAAACATTTTTTTATATATTATCTCTAACAAATTGACATCAATGCAATTGTGATGAAAAAAAATAGCAAGAAAAAATAAAAATAGATGCAGCTTACTGGTAAGTTGTTATGGCGAGGTATTTTTAGAACAGGCCTGCGGGCGACTCATGTGGTCCTTGCGGGCGACCTGGTGCCCGCGGGCACAGTGTTGGTGACCCCTGCTATAAACAGTACATTGCACCTGATGGTGACCTGTGCCTGTGCAGACTTTATTCTTTTGTACTAGAATCTCTCAAAAGGCTCGTTACTTTGGTCGAGGGACATTTAACATCAAACTGATTTGAGCCAAAATGGTTTGATCAGCAACACATAAAAAACAAGTTGATCTGGTGATATAATATAATAATTATGACAAGTACGGCTCAACAAAGTAAAGACAAGCAATAGTTCAATATGTCACCACTGTGATGAATAAGCACCACGTGCATGAGAGTTACCAAACGCAGAACAAATACCAGCAGCTCCAGTTAGAGTCTGCATCATGTCAATAAAGTTAGTGCAGCAGACACATCATCATGTATCAGGTCTTTATGTTGGACCTGGAGATCAGCCATGGCTTCTAATGTTCTGCTGTTTCATGTTTCTGGTATTGCTGTAGTCATGAGAAATCATTTGCTTTTTAACCACAAATACAAAACTGTTTGAAGCACCTTACTCTAGCTAAACGGTGAAGGAGGAACAGCAAGCAGGTCACAATTTCCTGCTTTGGATTCACAAACAAGGAAAGCAAATTATAACATTTCCCAGCCTCTACTTTGATGCTCAGTCTGCTTTTTACTCCTTTAGTTTAAAGCTTCTTCAGATATATCCTGGTGGCATTGTGTGCTGCAGGGCTTGTTGGAAGCTGTCCACTCTAGCAGGAGGAATTGGCACTTGCCTGCTTTCCAAACTCCAAGCTCTCTGTGTTTTCATCAATCTGTCTCTCTGTCAGTACATCTCTGGGGAAATCGAGGCTCTTTGCTGACATACCTCTCTCTCTTTCTCACACACACACACACACACACACACACACACACAAACACACACACACACACACACACACACACACACACACACTTTCACCATCTTTTGCGATATCACTCTTGTTCTTTCCTCTCCTCCATCTATCACCCTCCTTTCTTCTCTTTGTCTCAGGGGTATTTGAGGCCAGAGCAGCTGCTGTCGCGTCAGGAGTCATCCACTGTGACAGGATGACGAGCAGCACGCAGGCTCAGACCTGCTGGACCAGTCCACAGGCTGCTAGCTACGCCGTGCGCACACACATGCAGTGTTATAGGGAAACAAACATGGTGATTATACCGTTTTTTTTCTTTCTGCAACCATCAAGTTTATTCTGCTCCACGATAAATAATAAATGCTAAGCTCTTCTTTCTGCCTCGGTGTCTTTTTATCTCTTTTCTGTTAGAACTAATAGAATAATATTATTTTGGTCTTTTGGTTTAGGTTTTTAGAAACTGTGTTGGTCCTCATATATTTGCATGTTTTCTCTTTCTAAGAATGACATGTTCAGACCGATCTCATCTTTGAGGAAAATGAAAATCTCGTGACTTAATGAAAACCAGTAAACTTGCAAGCAAAGTCAGCAGAGTAAGACATCAGCGCACATGCAGACAGCAAGAGGAGCATATGCTTGGCTTGCAGACTTGTGATGTGGTGCTAGAGATATTAGAGATGCTAAACATCGGACAGCAATCCTCCTGATTGCTGCTTTGTCATTTAACTGAAATCATCTTGATTTCTTGCACATAACAGTGTGTCCACTGTGCTCAGACATTCCATGAATGTGCAGACAAACAGTCTCCAGCAGCTGTGTGACGTTCTCATGTAAATATGGACCAAACTCTTTCCTTTCTGGATGGTGGTTATGTTTTGGGCCTGTTCATCTTCTTGCCTATAGCAGGAGCTTCAACGTGACGCTGTGGCAGGTTAGTGAATGTCTAACAGCCTTCAGTCAGGCATTCTCGGGGTGTCTTATCTATTAGCAGCTGGTTCACTTGTGCTACCAGATGCTCATGGAGCGCTGTTAGCTTCTTTAGCTAGTAGCTTTGAATCATGTCAGGGCCTGGTGCTGCCCAACTCTTCATGCTTGGATGTCTGCCACTGTGATGGTTACTGGAGCCTGCTCAGGGACATTGCTATGGCAGCTCCACTAACCACTGAGCATTGTTCTTATGTGTTGCTTCTCCCATATACTTTTCCAGAATTGCTCTGTCTCCAGCCTTGGTGAGGCTGTTCCCATATTGTTCTCTTGCCACTGAGAATTTGTCTTAGATGGTTCAGGATTCTCCTGGTGTTTATATGCAAGGCTTTAGGTATGAACAACTTGTTGTTCTTGTAAAAAATCCCACATCTTCTACTAACTGCATACATTTTGGAAAGTAACAGCATAAAAAAGCAGTGCAATAAAATCGGGAATGTGCAAATGAGATTTGTTCCAAATGTAGTTTCTGCATTTGTTCATGAGGCTTTCTCGTAGTGTCTCTGGACCTCTCAAGCTAACTCAAAGTGATCTGATGACAATAGTTACTGTATTGAAAGAGTCTCGAGGAGTGTGTGAGCCTTACTCGTTTAGGATCAGGCTATTTGCAGAAACTTCACCTGCTCACCCAACAATGAAAACTCCACCTGTGCAAACAGAAGTAGAAGAGGCAGAGAGTTCAGCGGAGCTTATAAAAGTGAGAGTGGCAGGTCTAGTGAGGGATGCATAAACAAGCTACAGACAGAGCTTTGAAGCTGACAGGGTCCACTCGGTAAATAGTAAAATAGTGAACAGACATGTCCTAGAATGACGATGAGGACAGTTACCCTGCTTCAGATGCAATCAACAACGATAAAGCCTCGTCTTTCCCCCGACTTTCACCCAACAGTGTCTTCCTGTTGTTGGCAGAAAGAGATAACAGCAGAGGTGGAGAAAGTCGTGTGTTTGTGAGGGGGAGAAGGAATGACTGTTTTCTCATTAGCAGGTAGATAGGATATGGCAAAGGGGATATTTATCATAAGACACTTAAGGCTGACATACAGTATCAAACACACAGACACATGGTGCTGTTTCTACTTTGCTTAGATCACTTTATACAGCTTGTGCCATTCGCCCATCACGCAGCATTCTCATCTAACATTCACACATGTGAACACATCAGGAGACACTTGGGGTTAAGTGTGTCACCTATGAAGCAGGCGGAGATAGAAACACCAACTCATTAGTGGATGCTCTGAGCCACCCCACTGCGTGATCATGGCTTTATGATCTAATTCTGTTGTTCTATGTTATTCTCAGTACTCTCACCAGTCTGAACTCAAAGCATAAAAGCAACATTATCTGAATTACATGAATTATATTTTATACATTAGGTTAATCTGAGAATGTCACACGCCTAATCTCAATTTTTTTAACAGTTTCTAGAAGGGAAGGAAGCAGGAGGTTTTTTCTATTCTACATCTCTGTGGCTATAATCATATTTCACTCAGACAGTTAACATTTCAAATGATTTATTACATAGTTGTAGTTTACATCTCGGCTCCAAGCTTATTACTCCTGACACACAGCATGTGAGCAGCGGTGGTGGAGGGGTTGGAACATCAGCTGGAGAGATGGCAAGTTTCAGTGGACCAGCAAATTTGGAGCTTGTGATTGGCTGGGGCCGCCATATGGAAGAGAAAAGTGATGATTATTCTGGGGGCCCATGATCGACAGGGGCCGTAGAAATAACAGGACAGTCCATTAGTCACCATGAAAGAGCGTTTGCTTCTCAGGGTACTTTGAAAAATATTTGTTTTTGGGAAAAAAGATTCAAATCCAGTCAGCCTCTGACTCCGCCTCCCTCCTCCTGATTTCAAGATGTGGTTTGGTCCAGATGCTGAGATGCGCTGAGCACCAGTGCAGCGGCAGGTCAGAGCCTGTAGCATGACAAAAGATGACAGCAAAACATAGCTTTCATTTTTTTTTTCCAGTAAAGGTGAAAGTGAGAGCTAAAACCTGCAGGACACCGGCCCTCGAGGCCTGGAGTTTGACACCCCTGTTCTAGACAATATTTAATTTATAATAATGCATTATCATTATACCCCACGTGTTTCACAGGCTGACCAATGATGTGAAGCTGAAACAGATTAAAAACTACTGCAGGTGCAGCACAGAGACGTAGTTTAGCTTTCTTTTGTTAGAAAATTAATATCCAAATGATTATTTAAGTTCTATTTTTATAAATAAAAGCTGTAAAAATGATCTGACATCTTTTTACAATCAGAATTTAAATGGATTTGGAACCAAAAACGTATTAACTAATTTATATTTCATTTGTATTTCATATCAGGTCTTAATCAGTGAAAAAAAAAAATCATTATCATTACAGGTGTCATGGTCCTGGGCCATGTGGGCCCAGTATTCTCAGTTCCTTGTATTTTTGTATTTCGTTCCTTATTTAGGTCATGTTTCCTGAGTTGTCCTGTTATGTTGTTCCTTATTTGACTTCCCCTTGTGACTCTTATCCCCTGTGTGCCCCTCTAGGTATCTGTGAGCCCTCATCTCCCCTCGTGTTTCATTCCATGTTTCCCCAGCCCACTATGCCCGTGCTCTCTCTCTCCTCCTGTTTGCACCTCTGTGTACTTCCTGTTTTACTTTGACAGTCTCCCGTCAGTGTTGTTACTCCTGCCATGTCTTGTTATGTCTATCTGTGTCAGCTGTGTTCCCATGTGTGGCCACTTCCCCTGATCATCCCTCTTGTGTATTTAGTCTCTGTGTTTCATGTAGTCTGTGTCGCGTCGTCTGTGTTTCCACCCTCTATGTTTCCATGCCCGGTCTATTATATTCTTAGTCATAGCTTTACCTTAGTTATTCCCAGTTTAGGTTTCTGTTTAGCCGCGCTATCCCTGCTGTATTTGTATACCCTGCCATCAGCCACAATAAAAGGCTCGCTTTTGTTTAAAGTTCACTCCTGTCTGCTCACCTGTGTTCGCACCTGGGTCCACCATACACACCACCGCACGGTCTGTCACAGCGGACCGTGACAACAATATTAAAAAGTAGCAAATGGCTCACACGTTGTAACAAACCTTTTGGGTTATAGCACCACTAGGGGGGGTTGCCCAACTATTGTAGTAGCTATTGGGGTCTCCTAGTGGGTGTGTGAGTTGTTAGCGGCAGCCATTCCATGCTGCTCATGTTCCATGCTCCAAGAAAACACCTTACTTACTGTTGTGACAAGCTGGCGCTGGCGGTACAAATCCCCGCACATGTAGGTTCGGACGAGTACAGCCGAGGAGACCTGGCTTATAAAGTGTAATGTTGCTGACGGCGAATAAAGGTCTGTTATTGGATTTAACCGACTGGCTCCGTGTTATCCGGCTAACCTCCACACCACATGCCCGCTGGACCTGCTAGCCGCTCCTTCCTCACCAGACTGCTGTTACAATGTCTCAGTCTGGCACAAACTCATAAAATGTACAGTAGGCAGAATATTGATCTGTATCTGCACAGGGTTTCCTGGCTGAGTGAGATATGACGTACCTGTGAGGATGATGCGGTGTTTAGGATCCACAGAGGCAGAATCAAAACAAACTGAGGAGGATTATCAGGGTCACAGTTTGAACCACAGCTTTGGGCATTTCCACTGTACTGTGCACTTTATGCTAAACAATGACAAACAGTTCAGTACAGAATATTATATGTGGTCAGCGTGAACCACTCAGTGCAGCTAAAAGAAGCAGCACATGACGAGTTGATGAAAGGAAGCGTAACTGTGGGACGTCACCTCAGGGCCATGACAGGTGAAATCACACTGGGAGCAGTGCACATGTGAGCATGCTATAACTGAACCCATTATCTGAGAAAACATGAGCTCCGTACAGCACCTGTGTTTGATTGGAGAGATGGGTGACGATGATAAGAACACATAAGCACAGGTGCAAAAGTCAGCCAATGCACAGCACACAGATCAACACCACTGGTGTGTGGGTATGTTCCTGAAAACATCTGAAGACAACAGAAATCAGTAATTAAGTTAGATGCTATTAAAGAACTGTTTTCACCTGCAAAGGGACTGATTAACATAAATCCTTTCATGGTGGAAGAGAGTGGAGGAGAGAAAGAACAGCCAGTGTTCCTACTGTTTAAACCAGTAACTGTGATGGTGTAGTAAATACTACCAACAGGGATAAACCACAGAACGATTCAATTCAATTCAATTTTATTTATATAGTGCCGAATCACAACAAAAGTCGCCTCAAGGCGCTTCATAGGTACAGAGAAAAACCCAACAATCATATGACCCCCTATGAGCAGCACTTTGGTGACAGTGGGAAGGAAAAACTCCCTTTTAACAGGAAGAAACCTCCAGCAGAACCAGGCTCAGGGAGGGGCGGGGCCATCTGCTGTGATTGGCTGGAGTGAGAACCAGCAGGAGAGTTTTGGACTTCATCAATAAAAAACACTGTTCACTTCTTTTTGTGTTTTTCTTAGAAATGAATGGAGCTACACACACACACTTCAAGGTGTGATCCAAGCTCTGTAACGTAAATGTCAGCTTCTGTGATTTCATTGAAAAAAGGATTGCAATAAGGAGCCTACCTCAATACCATCTCACCAAAAGATCACACCTGTCCTCTGCAGGCTCCCAATTCACTGCAGATTCCTCCTCTTTATTCTCAGAGCCCTGTGTTAATGGCATCCAGCCTTGGTGACTCATCCACTCACGTCCCTGCTACCTCACTTCTCACAAACACCGTCTGCACCAACAGGACGAATTACTGGGCCCGCTCCCCCGTGTGCCTGCAACACATCGTCACAGGCAGAGTCAGTACCCTGTGTACTAGGCTGCAGAACATTTAAATGTCATTAATTACACATATACCAGGTCAGCCACCCTGCAAGGCTGTAGTGTTAATACTGTCCATCATCTAGTGTTTTCATGGCCAACTGAGAATCACCTCAAAGTCATTTATATTGCGCAGTAAACACCACAACGTTAGAGAGCAGGCTCCCACAATCAGATCAGCACTTTGTGCTGTCTGGAAGGAAGAACTCCTTTTTAACAGACGCTGCAGCGGCGGCCTGCAGCGGCGGCCTGCGCGACGGGTCGCGGGGTCAGGGTAAAGATGGGACATTTGCTTGAATTAGATATCACCTGCGTGTGTGTCAGTTCATTTCAGCTGCTGTATTTGTGCCTTTGTTTCATTTACTGTTGGCACATGTGTGTGATATGAATATGAGAAGCCAGAGTTGCATGGGTGCTAGCGTCTGTCTTTGAAGTCTGACGGTAACACTGTAATAGTTGAAATGTTGTTCAGTATTTGTGTCGTGTACAGAGGCTGTGTTTTAGGCAGGATCTATTATCCCAGTGAATAATCATATTGGAGAGCTCAGGTGTCCCTCTGCCTCTGCCTGGTTAGCTCCTGGGCATCCTGCTCAGTCTCATGATTTGATTTTCTCCTCTCTTCCACTTGGCATCAATTTGCATTACTACTGGCAAGGCCTCACAAGGGTATCAATACTGATTGCCAGCCATAAATACAATGTAATGTTTCAAAGAGACAGACTTTGAATGAGACATTAGCAATATTTATGCCACTGCTGATCCCATAAGCTCCTTATTTGGAGGTCACAAGAATGCAGAGTTATACATTATAATGAAACAAAAACTGAAGTGCTTGCCTCTAAAGTAGTGCTTTATTTGTCTGGCCCTGCAAAAACATTAAGACTGTTAATAAGAATGACCAGAAACATGACGAGTGACACGGAAGCAACGAAGCGCCCTGCGCTGATGTCAGTGTCACGTGATGGTTGAACGTCACATTTCCTGGTGTGTTTTGCATGTGCACAGGTCCACTCCTGCAAACTGTCTCCTGTTGGTGCTGGGGTGTGAAGTTTACCTCCTAGGTGAGAATCATACTGTTGTTGTGTCACCTGTGGGGTCGGGAAGCCCTCCCTCCTGTCTAGGTGGAGTAGTTCAGCTGGCCTGATGTTACTGCTGTTTTGTGCTTGTTTGTGCTCGTTTGTGCTCGTTTAGTCTTTTTTGTTTTGTTCTTTGGTATTGTTTGGGTCAGCTGCATTCAGCGTTGCTGCTCTGCTGCTTGAGCAGCGACGTGTGCGACTAATAATTTAAGGTTAACTTTGCATTTGAGTCCGCCTCCCTCCTTCTTTGAATGTGTGTTTTTCAGAACAAGAAACTTCAACTTTTGAATTGTGGAACCACGTCTCAGCTTTAGTGGAGCAAACCTGTGCACCTTAATGGTACTTTTACTGATTTATTTATACAGCTTTTGGAAGAAACCACACCAGTGGATTTTACAGTAAACAAATAAATGTAAGGCATCAAATGATGTAAAAAGTATTTGATATTTAGCTTCCCATAGAGCTAAATATGATGCTCTGCAGGCACCAGATAACAGATTGTGGAGCCCCTGTGCAAACCAGGAGGGGCTCAACATTAGTGAAAGTTCATCTCAGCCAGATGCAGTGACAGATAGAATCAAGCTAATGGCAAAGACAATTACTAGCACGGATGAGAACTTCCTCCCTCCTCCTCAATCTCCTGCTACATTCCTTAAATATGAGTATACGAGTGTTTAATTAAGCAGCAATATTAATTAAGACTTGATGATATTAAGTATGGGTGAAGAGTTCTGAGGCTGGTTACAGTAAATGAGTTTAAGATGAATGTAAGGAGATCCGTATCCTGCACTGCATATTGCTTCTGAGCTTAATTGCACCAAGACTGAAGATATGAAAGAGCTGCTGGATGATGATGAGCCGTGTGCATTTGCACTGAGGTAATACAGCATGACTGTGCAAGAAAGCGTTAGCGAGTAACTGTAGGTGGAGGTGGATATGAGAAGTGTACTACAAATGACAGAACAAATGACTCGGTCCAAGTACAAACCGACCCAAACAGGTTTGTTTGGGAAGAAGAAGAAGAACTTTGAGAAAGGCTGCCCTACATCCACTTACCTACATCCACTTTGTCCGTATTTGCTTAGCTATTAAACCCTGAGAGATGCTGGGTCAAATCTTGTTAAGTAAATGAAGCAAGTAAGCTAAATTCTTTTTTAAAGATGGAGTACTGTTTAATTTGCAGCTGAAAGGCTTTTCATTACTAAATTAAATGCTTGTATAAATATTCTAGTGCACTGAATGATAAATGATTTGTGCTCTGAGTTGCTTAATAGAGTTCTCTATCTTGCCTCTGCACATAATGATCCACCTAGCTCTGTACTGAAAAGACTCAAAAGCGCTGTACACAATTAACCTGGCAGCAAATAGAAACACTCTATTCTCTTTGTATTCAAGCACTACAGTGGTTTCAAAGAACCATATTTAATCTGATTGCTGACTTTCTTGTGAGCAATTAAATAGTATTTTCTGTGTGGCACTAGCTGATGAAACCACCTAGTGTGATTTAAGGTATTTCTCAACTGGATGATTACAACAAAATGAAACTCCATGCACCTGAAGGCTGGTAAAAAGCCACATACACAATTCACAACGATGCAACACCAAAGACACTGATTCAGTAAAAAGGACTAGATGTTACAGTCCCTGATAAAGCATTGCTTTAGATGGAGAGACTCTTGAGGGATGGCTGTTATGAAGAAAGGCAGCCCAGAAACTTTGCCAGCAGCACACATCGTTGTGTGCCTCAACTTTCGGTCTTTTACCCAGGCTAATCTGCCATTTTCCTTCCTTGGTTAGGTTTAGGGATTAGAGATCTGATCTAAATTATCATTTTAAATTTGGGACACATCATCAGTAGTGGACCTTGGATTCATCGGGTGTTTTGGTCATTATCACTAGACACCCTCATCCAAGGAGGCCCTGCCAGGGTTGATCAGGCCCTGGAGTGTGTCACTGGTTTATGTTAAATTATTATTTCTCTTCTTTCTTCTGTTTAGTTTCCTACGGTTTATTTTATCCTATCTATTCACTGCAACTGAGAAATAATACTTACCTCTTTAGCATTTATGGAGCCTCACTTCTTCAAAGGGATAGAAAAGGGGAACGAGAGAAGTAAGACAAAAGGGACAAGATAGGAGAGAGCAGAGAGACGAGTCGGAAGGGGGGTGCCCGATCTGGCTTCTCACACCTCCCCGCCGGATCGGGCTGTGTCCTCTACCTCCCCACTGCCTCCCAGAAAAGGGAAGAAGAGCAGAGGGGAGAAGAGCAGAATATTTATTTTCTCTCGCGGTTAACTGACTGCCTTAGCTGCCCAAGTGAGGTCAGCCCTTTTTAATCATAGCCAGTGACTGGTCCTCTCAGCACTGTTAGCTAGTTCTCTTATAGCCTGCCGTTGCACCTGTCCTCTGATCCCAATCTCTCTGAGCAGTTTTGCTGTTGTACTGGCAACAAAGCCCCTGCACCTCACTTCCACCGGACGCACCTTGATCTTCCAACCTCTGTCCTCTGCCTCAGCTGCCAAGTTGGCATACCGCAGCTTCTTGCGCTCAAACGCCTCCTCAATTGCTTCCTCTCATGGTACCATCAGCCCAAAGATGTATGCAAGTTTTTGGGAGTTAGACCAAAGGACGAGATCTGGTCGCAAAGTTGTTGTTATGATCTCTGTGGGAAAAATTAGCCTCTGATCCAAGTCCACTTGCATCTGCCAATCCCTGGCGACCTTCAGCTGGCCAAGGTCTGGGGTTGAGGGGCTTGTCTTCGGCTTGTCTCATTCCCGGACAAATGTTAATGAAAACTGATGCTCCTCTTGGTTCATGAAAGGTTGAGCGTTAATGGATTTTCTTTTGCACTCAACTTTCTCAGCTTGACACCCGAGAACCTGGTTGTGTCTCCATGTGTATCTGCCCTGAGTAAGGCTAGTCCTACAACCAACCAAGATGTGCTTGAGTGTTGCTGGGACTGTACACAGGGGGCAGGATGGGTCCTTTCCAAACCACAGCTGCAGATTTATTGGGGAAGGTCGGGGTTCGACTCCACTGAACGGCTACCCTGAGGTAC
>NW_005187683.1:433917-445426 GCF_000239375.1 Pundamilia nyererei | reverse complement strand
CACACACACACACACACACACACACACACACACACACACACACACACACACACATTAATCGTATGTGCGACGATGAAACTTAGTCTATTAGACTCCATGCCCCAGATTTCACTCCATGAGTTTCCTCTTTTCCACACTCTCCCAATTCACCCAGCGACCCTGTTTGGCCAGCGCCACGGCTCTGGCATGTCTGGCTGTTTCCTCCTGACGACGCACCTCCTCCACCACCATTTTTCGACGTTCGGTTACAGATGCCTGTTGCCACTGAGGTCTTGCTGCGAAAAGACCAAATGCTCCTCTGCCCTGTTGGTCGTGACCCACCATGTCACGATGCCCGAAGAGCGGATTTCGCCTGTAGCACAGATGTGGCTGGGGTCCACTTTCTCCCCGTTGCTAGGGTGGGAGCAGTGCCTCTCACTATGGGGTCCCGGGCATCCGTGAGTAAACTCCTCAACCAGGCTAGGGATAGGCTATGACAGTATCCCGTCGCTGTAGAGTCAAATGCTGCTGAGGCATTTGGGAAGTCCGAGCCACTTCTTAACGTAGGAGCTCACTTGCCCTAGCTAGTCAGTCAGCCGAGACTGCAAGACAGGGCTGACCAACCTGTGCACTGCCTGGATTGATTACAAGAAGGCCTATGACTCAATGCCCCACAGCTGGATCCTGGAATGCTGTATAACTGTATAAGATCAACAGGACCCTGAGAGCCTTCATCAGGAACTCAATGGGGATGTGGCGGACAACATTAAAGGCCAACTCCAAGCCCAGAGCACAAGTCACCATCAAGTGCGGGATCTACCAAGGAGATGCTCTGTCCCCACTGCTGTTCTGCATAGGCCTCAACCCCATCAGTGAGATCATTAACAAGACTGGCTACGGATACCGACTACAGAATGGAGCAGTTGTCAGCCACTTCCTGTACATGGATGACATCAAGCTGTATGCCAAGAGTGAACGGGACATCGATTAACTGATCCACACCACCAGGATATACGGCTGGAGAAGTGTAGTCGGATGATAACAAAGAGAGGGAAGGTAGTCAGAACTGAGGGGATCGAACTACCAGAAGGCAACATTGCAGACATAGAGGACAGTTACAAGTACCTGGGGATCCCGCAGGCAAATGGGAACCATGAAGAGGCCGCTAGGAAAGCTGGAAGCATCAACTACCTGCAGAGGGTCAGGCAAGTCCTGAGGAGTCAGCTGAACGGTAAGAACAAGATCCGGGCTATCAACACCTACGCTCTGCCCGTGATCAGGTACCCTGCTGGTATAATGAGTTGGCCAAAGGAGGAGATAGAAGCCACTGACATAAAGACAAGAAAGCTCCTTACCATGCATGGATGGTTTCGCCCCAAGTCCAGCACCCTGAGGCTGTACGCTAAGCGGAAGAACAAAGGTGGACTGAAAGACAGCAGAGAGGCACTAATCATGGCAGCACAAGAAAAAAGAAGATCTCATATTTGTTTCCAATTCTACTGAATCATCTGCTGGCCGGCAGAACGAATGGAATGGAATGGAAATCAGTGTGCTTAAAAGGTCATACTCAAACCGTTAACACAAGATTGCAGCTTTTACAAGTTAACTGGTCCATGCGAACTTATCTAACCCCTGTTAAGTTACATTCATTTGATAATAATATCCTGGATACATGTGTGAAATGTGGTATAGAAAAGGGAACTTTTTTCCACTGCTTATGGGAATGTGAGGAGATACCGAAGTTTAGGAGGGAGGTAACTTTAGCAATAAATACTATGTTAAATAGAACTCTAAATCCAGACCCCAAATTATTTATATTGGGACTTTGTTCACCATCTCCAACAATTCAAAGAGAAATAATGACCCTCATAAATATGTGCCTCTTGCTAAATGTCTAATTGCATTGTATTGGAGAAAAGTTGATAGACCAAAACTGGAGCATTGGTTACAGGACATGTCCTCATCTCTGGCTGTGGAAAAGATAACCTATATTTTGAAAGGGAAGAAGGAGCCGTTTGAAATTGTCTGGAAACCTTTTATATTATACTTGGAAGGAGTGGACCTTTCACAAGTTTTGGTGGAATCCGGGGAACCTGGAGTCACATAACGGAGAGACATAACGGAGTGATATAACCGTGAGGGATATGGTGGAATGACACTTGGTATAGTCCATCTGTTTTTGTTGTTGTTGTTTTGTTTTTTGATTGTTTGTTTTTGTTTTTTAAACTTTTTTTTTCATATTCCTGTGTATGATTTATTTGATTTGTATTCTAAGTGTTATAAAAACTCAATAAACATATTGTTGCAGCTCAGCCTTTGAAACCATTGATCATCAGATATCTGCATCTGTCCAAAAATGGTTCACCTCATTTCTGGTGGATATAACATTTTTGTTTTCAGTGAGAAACTTTCAGTCACATGAAGCTGAATTTTCATGTGGTGTTCCACAAGGATCGGTTTTAAGCCTCTTGTTTTTTTTTATTATATGTTCTGCCTTTAGGCCGTATCATTAGCAGTTTCAAAATTATTTCATTACCATCAGCGTGCAGACGATATCCAATTATACATCTCATTTAAACTTTTTGAGTTAGACAAATTTTGCATTCTAATGGATGGACTTAAGAAAATTAATGGTTGGATGACAAACAATTTTCTGCAGCTGAACGCAGACAAGCCTGAGTGTTTAATTCTTCCTCCAGAGAGTATCAAGCCCCAAATTAGACAACATCTGGGTTCTTTCTCATTGATGGTAAAAGCTCCTGCTCAGAATCTTGTGTTAGTTTTTGATCAATCTCTGTCTTTAAATGCTCATAAGAGCCTTACACCGCGATCTCTCACTGCTATGTGGGTATTTACCTCTTTCCAAAAAGGAAACACTAAGCAAAAGAGGAAACCACCTCTGTTACCTGTGTCTCCTGTACATGATGATGGCAATGATGATGAACATGAACTCTTCTCATGTACACCTGCTGAACCTGTCACATTCACAATGCTTACTGACTTACCCACTGTTCAGCAACCTGTTCCAGTCATCAACCACCCTATTGTCCCAGCAGTATCTGCTACTGAGGAGGTGAGTGAGATTACCTCAGAGAACGTGTACCTATTGAAGAGGAACAAGTTATGGATAGCGAGGCACACGACATTTGCTGTGAGCCTGCTAATCTTGCTGAGACCCCGAGAGCTGAAGAAAGCCCATCTTCTGACCCACATACTGTAGAGCCATCCAGAAATGAATTACTACAACATTCAACTACTGAATCAAAACCTCTGAGCCCTGAGGCTGAACCACCCTTGAGACACTCAACCCACTCCAGGAATCCTGATTGGCCGCAGTACATCAAGCCTCTGTTGAACAATATTCAGCCATTTCTCCATGGTTTGATGGTCTGACACCAAATGAAAAGTTTGGTGTCAGACTTTCTGGAATTAGTAGGGAAAAGGCCCGTCTGGCTACATAGATGGCAGGAAGTTATAGATGTAACCAGAAGTCAAGAAAAGATTTGAGACTCTTTGGCCAAAAGCAGAATTATAAAGTAAAATAAAAAAGAGCTTGCCTGGGGTTTAGGTTTTTAGCAAACTGGAGATGCTCAATGTTCAGATCAAGAATGACAATAGTAAATCAGTATAGGGATAATGTATAATCACCTCCAATCAAGGTGTGTGTGGATAAGTGTAAGTGTAGGTTCGCCCTCCCCACACAGCTCCACAGTTCATCTACACCCACCCACTTTGGGTCCACGTGGTCATGTTTGTTGACACATTCATAATAAGGAAACACCACATAGGGAAATGAGATTTCTGTGGATTTCTGTGGTTAATGTGATTTTATTTTATTTTTAGTGGTTTACATGAAGGAGGGAAACATAAATCTCTTGAATGTTGTGTGAGCAAGTTTATTCAATTTTCAATTCAATTCAATTTTATTTATATAGCGCCAAATCACAACAAAGGTCGCGTCAAGGCGCTTCATAGATACAGAGAAAAACCCAACAATCATATGACCCCCTATGAGCAGCACTTTGGCGACAGTGGGAAGGAAAAACTCCCTTTTAACAGGAAGAAACCTCCGGCAGAACCAGGCTCAGGGAGGGGCGGCCATCTGCTGCGACCGGTTGGGGTGAGAGAAGGAAGACAGGATAAAGACATGCTGTGGAAGAGAGACAGAGGTTAATAACAGATATGATTCAATGCAGAGAGGTCTATTAATACATAGTGAGTGAGAAAGGTGACTGGAAAGGAAAAACTCAATGCATCATGGGAATCCCCGGCAGCCTACATCTATTGCAGCATAACTAAGGGAGGATTCAGGGTCACCTGGTCCAGCCCTAACTATATGCTTTAGCAAAAAGGAAAGTTTGAAGCCTAATCTTGAAAGTAGAGATAGTGTCTGTCTCCTGAATCCAAACTGGAAGCTGGTTCCACAGAAGAGGGGCCTGAAAACTGAAGGCTCTGCCTCCCATTCTACTTTTAAATACTCTAGGAACAACAAGTAGGCCTGCAGAGTGAGAGCGAAGTGCTCTAATAGGGTGATATGGTACTACAAGGTCATTAAGATAAGATGGGGCCTGATTATTTAAGACCTTGTATGTGAGGAGCAGGATTTTGAATTCAATTCTGGACTTAACAGGAAGCCAAAACAGGAGAAATCTGCTCTCTCTTTCTAGTCCCTGTCAGGACTCTTGCTGCAGCATTTTGGATTAGCTGAAGGCTTTTCAGCGAGTTTTTAGGACTTCCTGATAATAATGAATTACAGTAGTCCAGCCTGGAAGTAATAAATGCATGAACTAGTTTTTCAGCGTCACTCTGAGACAGGATATTTCTAATTTTAGAGATGTTGCGCAAATGGAAGAATGCAGTCTTACATATTTGTTTAATATGTGCGTTGAAGGACATGTCCTGGTCAAAAATGACTCCAAGGTTCCTCACAGCGTTACTGGAGGCCAAGGTAATGCCATCCAGGGTAAGAATCTGGTTAGATATGTGATGTAAGAAATCTGCAACATCAACTGAGTGGAAATAAGTTGCTTTTCTGAGAACCATTCTTGTCCACACTCCACACTTGACCTGGTCCTGCACCGTGGGAGGCCCAGACATGCCCTGCATTTCACACTGTGGGCTGCCAACTGTGGGCCATGTGAATCTGCCCACAATACACAATACCAACACAAGCCCCGAGGGGGCAGGGATGGTGGTATTCATCCCTCTTGGATACACTGAAGAACCGAGCTTGTACAGACAGCAAAGAGGGAGACGTTGTCATGACATCCATGAACAAGAAGAAGATAGAGGACTTTGATTGCTCAGGTAGAGTAGAAAAGTGCTATTAACAAACAGTCCAGATTACACTTGCACAAGAATATGTAAAAAGATGAATAAAATCCCAATTTCTGAGCATCTTATAGCGCCATTAGATTTAAATGATGTTTTTTTAAATGGGGCATTTATTATGCTGTTCTGTGTGATCTAGTTAAGTGCTAAACAATGATTTAAAAATTCCTTTACTGATGAAAACAATGCAAACTTGAATTAAAGGAGGAAGAGATGAGGATGGGATGGAGAGAGTGGAGAGAAGACGTGAATGAGGATGTTTGATTGGATGAGTGGGAACATTAGATGAACTTAGTGAAGGGAGGTGAAGTGTGCTGGTGAGCGTTTAACGTTAAAATGTGGAGTTTGGTGGCCAGCTAAGAGCTATCAGGTTGTACTGGGCACAGTGTGTGTGCAGAGTCTGTGTGTGGTAGTAAAACCTCCCATGAAAAAACATATTTTTGTTGAAATGTGAATTATAGGTTCATTGTTTTTGGTTAAATTTCTGCCTGTTTTATATTGTCTGTTTTACCCTTTTATTATTTGTTATTTTATGTGCAGCACTTTGTGATTCTGTCTAGAAAGGTGCTATATGAATAACATTTTATTTATTCATTCACTGATATGTTTATCTCACTCATGTTGTTAGCAGCTTGCTAACTAAATGTTAGGCTCAGCCTCAGAAAGCTTATCTGAGTTGTACATAATTCATACATTTCTTCCAAAAACACAGATATAGCAGACGTCACATAGTTTGAATTTTCAGGAATCTCAAACAAATTAAATTACACAACTGTATCACTGAAGTGACCATTCACACTGAAACAGCTGTCCCCAATACACAACACACACAACACACATCAGTCAATCTGTTGTTAACAAACACTCAGGATGAGACAAGAGTGAAGTTTTCCTGCTTACCCGGCAGTGGAACGCTTCAATATTCTTTTACCTTCACATAATATTGAAGTATGGTAAGCTGTGGCACTGTGCCTGATTTTTGTCCTTTCCTTTGGTAAACAAAGTTATTTCCACCACCAATTGAGCTAGAAAAGTTACAAATTATACAGAAATGGACAAAAATGAACAAAAATGACTACATTAAAACAAATTGTTGGCTTTCCATAAAACCTCTCAGTTCAGCCTCTGAGAATTTTTTCCCCCAGATATTGTAGACTTCCTTTGTCACTGTGCTGACACACTTCCTATCGAGCAGCCACATTAATAATAACAAAAATACTTTTCAGGAGAAAAATCTAAACTAAATATATAGAAAAGAAAATGTTTTTGTGGCAGCAGGCATGTCTCGACAAGCCGGTTGTGTCCCCACATTAGCTTACAGCTGGCACCACGACTTACTACAGACGCTAATGCAAGTCTATAACGGTCTGTTAATTTAGGTTTAAAGACATGCAAGTAATCTTCAGTCAGATTATATCTGATTTACTCATTCGATGATCGGTTTGTCTGATATCGGGTAATGTTGGTTAACCTTGTGTTTAGCTTTAGTGTTGCTGGATCACCAGTAAGAAGCTGGTACCTCTGTAAAGGTCACATATATGGACTTTTGACCTTTCTCACTGCTATTTTAATTTTGTGTAGTGTTCTGTTGCAAAGTGTAGCGACTCTGATTAAACACCAAGCTAAACCTGTGTCAGTGAATACAGGAGTCAGAGTAGAGTTGACTTTTTCCTCTCAGAACCTTCATTTGACAAGCGGTGAAAAGGCGTTGCCTGAACAATGTTTCCAAATGGATGGATGTGGCTGAGCCTCACTCTCCCTCTCAGAGCAACCAGGAAGAGGAAGTAAACAGGAAATGAACCAATACAGGTAATCCAGCAGGAAGTGAGGTTATTGTCAAGTTCACCTTCAAAATAAAATCTTAACATTTAACATTTTTGACCTTTTTACTGTTCTTTCTAACTTAAATACATATAAATGAATTATTTTAAAGGAAACATAAAAGATAAATGACATAAATGCCTTTGAGGCATCATAATTTGTATTTACCTTTAAAGTGTAGAACTCCAGTCCACACCGACGTTTCCAAAGCGAGACACAAAATAGTGGACAGTGCAGCAGTTTTTGACCTGTAAACATGGCTGCTTCCGTTCATTTCAACATAAATTATTGTAATTGTGTGAACATCTTTCAACAACATATATAAGGGTACGAGGACTAAATTATGCTTAGATGAGACATGTTGGACATATGAGGTCCTTATGTGCAAATTCAACAGCTGCCCTATTCCACCTATTACACTGATAAATGTTGTGCCTGCAGAGTTTGCATGCTCCGTTTTGGGATTGTTCTTTACCCTCTTAGAACAAACCCACTCAGTTTCTTTTCCTGTGTGAATCGAAGTAATCATGTACAAATACTTTGTTACTGTATTGAAGTAGAATATTCGGGTATCTGCAATTTACTTGAGTAGTTTTTTTCTGACAACTTTGGACTTTGACTCCGTACATTTTTGAACAAGTGTCTGGACTTTCTACTCCTTATATTTTGTGAAACATAAACAGTTTAGTTTGCTGCACTGTGATGGATTTAAAGTAAAGAGCAGTGTGTGACTGGTGCACAGTGACCGTCTAGTGTGAAGGCAGCAGAAACAGGGTACTGCCCGCGTAGGGAATGCAACTCAGCCAGGACAACTCCTGAAACATCTGCTGACATCTGGCTGAATTCAGGTGCATAAATCTGCAAAGAGCAGCTGGTCAGCTGATCACAGGCTGTATATTAAGAAAATCTACTGGACCCCTCAATATAAATTATTATGAATTGTGCTTTTCTTCCTCGTGCTGAGCCATTGACACTTAGTTTAGGGTCCCCCACCTACTGAATCAAACTTTGACCCCTGACTGTTCACATTTTCCTTTTTAGAGGCAAAGAAAATAGAGCTTCTTGTTTTTCTACATATTTCCTCTGAAGAGTTACTGTTTACTTTCTTACTTTGAGTACATTTCAGAGCCTATACTTTTTTACTTTTATTTGAGTAAAATAAATGAATCAGTACTTCAACTTGTACTGAAGTATTTTTCAACACTAGTATGTTTTATATTTTAGATTCCTAAAAGAAGCTGCCACCCTTTGCTTTGTTTGACAGAGCTGCAAACCCTCGGCCTTCTCTCAATGAGCTTCATGATGTCGTCACCTGAGATGGTTTCACCTCACAGGTGAGCCTGTCAGGGTTCATCTGTGGAGTTTCTTGACTTCTTCATGGGGTTGGGACCATCAGTTGTGTTGTGCAGCAGTCAGGTTGGTGCACAGCTGACAGACCTATTTGACAACTGTTAGAATTCATATAATCCCAAGAACCAATCAGCTAAGTAAAGAGAAACAACAGCCAGTCCGTGCAGTCGCAAAAACCATCAAGCACTAAAATGAAACTGGCTCACACGAGGACCACCCCAGGAGAGGAAGACCAAGAGTCGCCTCTGCTGCTGAGGATAAATTCATCATCAGCCTCAGAAATCGCAAGTTAGCAGCAGCTCAGATTAGAGCCCAGATAGACACACAGAGCTCCAGCAGCAGACACATCTCTACATGTTCAGAGGAGACTGTGTGAATCAGGCCTTTACGGTCAAACAGCTGCTAAGAAACCAGGACTAAGGAAAAGCAACAAGCAGAAGAGATTTGTTCGGGTCAAGAAACATGAGGAGTGGACATTAGACCATCTGTGCTTTGGTCTGATCGGTCTAAATTTGAGATCTTTGGTTCTACCTGCCGTGTCTCCATGCAGAAAAGGTGAACGATGGTCTCTACATGCATGGTTCCCACCGTGAAGCATGGAGGAGATGGAGGAGGTGTGATGTGTGTGTGTGTGTGGGGGGGTGTCACCAGCGATGGAGATTTATTTAAAACTGAAGGCACACTGAACCAGCATGGCTACCACAGCATCCTGCAGCAACATGCATCCCATCCAGTTTGCATTTTTGGACCATCATTGATTTTTCAACAGGACAATGACCCCAAACACACCTCCAGGCTGTGCACGGGCTGTCTGACCAAGGAGAGCGATGGAGTGCTTTGCCAGATGGTCTGGCCTCCACAGTCACCTGACATAAACCCAATGGAGATGGTTCAGGATGGACCACAGAGTTACAAAGAATCTTAAATATAAAACATGTTTATTTATGGTTTTGATGCCTTCATTGAGAATCTAGAGTGTAAACAGTCATGAAAATAAAGACAAACCATTAAATGGGAAGGTGTGTCCTAACTTTTGACTGGTAGTTTATATAGATACACACACACACACACACACACACACACACCTAACTAACCAGCCATCAAACCACTGGAAATACTTCCATTCTTTGTATTGATCCCTCTCCCCTGCTGGTTCACCGACTCCACCCTGCATTACATTGGACCCCAAATTAGTATCGACAAAAGGAGGAGATTTCTCACTGGCCAAGCTCAAAAGATGTTTCCCTGCCCTTTGGAAAAGGGAATGAGATTAAGGGATATTTATAAGGCTTCTCTCAGTATGCCAACGTGCTGCAGGCAATTCCCCTGGAAGACACAGAGCTGCAGCATAAGATTTCAAATGGGCTCCTCCTAAAAACAGAGTCAGAGAGTCACTTTGTGCTATAATGTCCCCTCAAAGCTCTTACTGGTCATCAAATCCCATAAAGTAGCTGGTGGATGTAAATTATCCGGGGCTTAAATAAGGATCGTATTCACTTTTATGACAACTGGGCATCCAAGTCCTACTGCTTAAATGGGAAATTAAAACCTGAGAGAATTAAGCTTTCAAAGGATTTGATTTCGTCCCAAGCTTTCTGGTGGTGCAAGCACGTAAACAACGCATTGATGGAGGGGTGTTGGCACTCTGGGAGAGATGGTATCAGACACTGATGAGCAAGAGGCCCTGAAGAGGCCGACAACTAGAAGGACAAAAACGTGGGCGTTGAAGGAGCTGAAATAGGGGAACACTAGATGGCCTTTGAAGCATCCTTGACCTCGCCTCAAGGGTCAAGTCTCCTACATTAGCTCTGGTTTGAACGTAGTAATGAGCATAACAGAGAAACTAGGTCACCAAGGACGAGGGAGAGAGGCAGTTGACAGCACATCCTCCCATCTCTGAGCCAAGGTGAGTCGCACCACCGACATAGAAAACCATCAGTTTGAGAATGTGCAAATATAAGAAGCAAAAGAAAGACCAAACTCTTTTGTGTTTTTTCTCTTTCTGTCTCTGTCTCACTTTCCTTTTGAAACAAAAGTCACTTTGTTGTATAAAACATGAGATGGGCATTTTATTTCTACTCAAACCGTCATGCCAGATTTGGAATTCATAACATCGATCCAGGAGGGAAAAAGAAAAGAGACAGAAGGGAAAAGTAAACTCATTTGCAAAGGGAAGTACACTTGTAATTAAATTTCAAGCTAAAAGCCCTGTTCATGGTGCACTCTCATTTGCATCCTTCTTAAATATGCATGAATTTATTTTGCATGAACAGGCACAGTGTCTACACAGGAGACGTCACACACAGTTTCATGCATGCAAAAAGAAATAAGAGGAAAGGAAAGCCATATTTAAAAGTTCACATGGGCTTGTTGATGTTTTGGGGCCTTTTCAGCTCATTAAAGCATTCATGTGTTCATCATGTGCTCTCCATGTGTCAGGAGATGTGTATCTGCTATCTGGAGTGAAGGTTAAAGGCACAACGATCCCACTGATGCCGTGATCCACATCACTGTGGTCTGTCTTTAGATGTTCCTGTGATTTCTGGATCAATATCATTTCTCACTCTTATTTATTTTCACAAGAATCTAATGAGCAGCAACTGATTTCTTTACTGCAAGTTTATCATGGAACATGTTATCAAAAAACAGAAAAAAAAGTCTTACAGGTATCAAAGGTTTCGCTTTGCACACAAACAAACAGCACACTCGGTGCAGCACTCTGGAGCCACTCTCCATTTCTTCATGTTTAGGGTCCAAGAAGCCAGAATTTCTGGTTATTTTTAAGTTGGAGGCTTGAATGTCTTCAAAAGTTCTTCTTTGGAGTTTGGCGGCTTTTTCAGTCATTTCACTGTCACGGTTAGCGTGGAATTAGGGGAGCGAGGACCCAAACACAGACACACGGGGATGAGGTGGATATGAACAAAAGCCTTTATTTAGGGCTGAACAAACGTTACAGATAAACAGGAGGATAACTAGAAAAGAACAAAGAAAACCTAGACTGGGAAAGCTAAACCGGAAACCTGAAACA
>NW_005187683.1:428960-433692 GCF_000239375.1 Pundamilia nyererei | reverse complement strand
CAGAATATACTGATGCACAGGACGCAAGACTCGCCAAAGTAAAACAGGAAACATGAACATAGGACCAAGAACACTAATAATAACAAATAACCCAAAAACTAAATCACTGAATATTAACACAAAACATAAACACAGAGTCACCAGACTCCGAATCACGACTTTTTCAGAGGAATGATTTCTTCATTATTGAGCTTCGTAACCCTAAACTATGAGCAGGAAACAAACTCCAGCTTTGTTCATAGACTAAAGTTTATTTATTAAGCACTTTTCATAGACAGACAGAAGCGCTGCACACAAAGGTTAAAATAAACACAACGTTAGGTACCAAAGTAGACAAAACAGACAACAATCAGTCAGCTAACAGTCTGTGAGTGGAGACAACGACTTGTAACTTTGGGCAGTTTGTTACCAGCAGCCTCTTTTACCAGATACCAGAATGAGACAGTTATCTTATTATTTTATTCTAATGCTGGTTTTAAGGGTTTGTTTTAAATATTTATGTAATCTTTAGTGTTATTGTACTTTTTGCCTTACTTTGCCATCTTAGTCATAATGTGTAATACTTTCCTTTTATTATTTTATTTTTTATGCATTTCCTACATTTCATTTATGGTCTTATGGACTCTTTTGGTGTTAAATCAAGAAAGAAGAAAACAAACAAACACTAATGTTTTTGTCACAGTGACAACTTCATGAACAGTCTTATTGCGCACACACTTGTTCATCTAGAAATCATTTTGTATGTTCTCACTGAAAGAAGAAGAAGAAAGTGTACTTTATTGGTCCCCGTGGGGAAAATCGCTCTCTGCATTTAACCCATTCACTCAGTGAAGCAGTGGGCAGCCATTGGGCGCCCGGGGAGCAGTGTGTAGGGACGGTACCTTGCTCAGGGGTACCTCAGGGTAGCTGTTCAGGGGAATCGAACCCCCGACCTTCCGATCATGGGGCCACCACTCTACCTACTGAGCTATCCCTGCCCATATACTGTTTCTTCTAGCTTTGACGATCCACACGGAGACAAACACAAAGTGAAATGTGAAGCTGCACACAAAAATATTTCCAGTATTTCTTTTCCATTGTGCGTTTTGACCTGCAGAAAATGCGACGGTAGAATCTCACAGGATGCTAGAAACGGCATCAACGGCACCCCAATGTGAAGAGTGTGTTTTTAATAAATCACCAAAGCAAATACTTTGTGTTCACTAAATGGTCCACTCTCTTTCTATTAGCATCACATTTAGGCCTGGTGCACTTTAAGGAACAAGAGTATTTGACGTGACAGCATTGCACTGCATATTTAATACTGTGGGACTGGCAGAGGAAGGATTCCACTTTGTAAGTAAGTAAAAAACAAAGGGAATGAGTGTGTATTTGTGTGTGAGAGAGAGCGGGAGGATGGTTACACAAGTTAGAGAGAAAAGCCATGTCTGAGAGATTACCCAGAGCTAAAAGTGTAACAGTGCTTCTCTGTATCAAATTGCATAATTCAAAAGCCATCCTGGTCCTGTTGTGTTCTGCTTCACTTCAGCCTGGGTCCTCAGACACTTCTCTGACTTCTTCATGATTGAGACATCACTGTACACAGAGAGGGAAGGATGAAGCGCCTGGCTCTGTTTGGCCCTCCCCTCGTTGGAGCAAATCACAGTTCCATGTTTACGGCGCAGCAACTGTTTTTTTCTTTCATTCCCAGAACACACTTTGCATTTTAATGAGGCCCCGGCCTGCATACTAAGTGCACATTAAGCTGGCTCTGTGGGGGTGAGTGTGTCGATACATCACGGTCAAAGTGAAGAAGCACTCTTCAAATTTTAAAATGAACAAAAGCTGGAGTTTTTCAGTTCCCCGGTGTGAGCGTGTGTGTGTGTGTGGGTGTGTGTGTGTGTGTATAGCCTGTGATGATTTTGAAAAGGTTATTTGGTTGCACTGGAGAAATTTGGGGAGGCTGGAAGAGCGGGTGACAGCTTTAAAGGGACACTGCAGAGGACTTCAGGACTTCCTGAATAGTTCATTGTTAGGGTTACTACAACTGAAGCGGTACGCACTAGTACTGATAATGAAGACTGAGCTACACACTGATATACATCAGCTGATCACAGATAAAGATGTTTCCCAAACTGATTGAATAACCTGAGTATTGATACATGTGAGATTTAAAAAACAAAGTATCTCAGTAAAATGTCCAAATAAATAGAGCCTGGAAGTAATAAATGCATGAACTAGTTTTTCAGCGTCACTCTGAGACAGGATATTTCTAACTTTAGAGATGTTGCGCAAATGGAAGAAAGCAGTCTGACATATTTGTTGAATATGTGCATTGAAGGACATGTCCTTGTCAAAAATGACTCCAAGGTTCCTCACAGTGTTACTGGAGGCCAAGGTAATGCCATCCAGAGGAAGAATCTGGTTAGATACCATATTTACACCACACTTTGGATGGCGCTGTCACTTGGTGTTCGATCTCTCTGCGTTAGAGTACCACTTCCTGTTACAGCACACGGTGGATATTTGTGTAGCTTATCTGTGTAGCAGTTTAATAAAAAACTTGATATCTTCTTATTTCATAGTATAATCTTCACGTGCTTCATCTGAAGCACTCTCTGTGTACTCACTGCCTAATTTATAGGCAAAGTATTCACTCACTGTCTCTGTACTGTTTCGCTAGCTTAGCTTAGCTTGTAGCCAACTTGCTAGCTGCATGGCCTCTTCACCTGTCCCTCCTGCACTTTCTTGCTCATTGTGTCAGATGTTTAGCTACTCCTCGGCCTCCTTTAGCAGTAATGATACTTGTAACAAATGTAGCATGTTTGCAGCTCTGGAGGCCAGGATTACTGAATTGGAGACTTGGCTTTGCACCTTTGATACACCCGTAGCCAGGCAGGCCCCTGTAGCCGGTGCAGACGAAGATAGCATAGGCCCCACTAGCTTCCCCCTGGCAGGCCCCGAGCAGCAGGGGAAACAGGGCGGCTGGGTGATGGTGAGGAGGAAGCATAGTCCTAAACAGAAGCCCCAGGTACACCACTGTCAGGGCTCTGTGTGCGGGCAGGCAGAGATGAGGATCTAAATGCAGGCCTCGGAGACAGAATTGTAACTGAAAACCTCAGCTTTATTGCTGGCACAAAAACCAAACCGTGAAACCACAAACTGGAACACACAGGCAAGTCTGAGGGTACAACACGACACTGAGCAAAGGCAAACACAGGGCTTAAATACACAGGGAAGTAATCAGGGAATGGAAAACAGGAGGGAGACACAGCTGTGAGAGATTAGGGCTAACGAGACAAGGGAGAAGTAAAACTGAACACGCTGACATCACACATGGACATGAACCTTCAAAGTAAAACAGGAAATAACAACACAAAGACGCAGACTAGACTCTGAACTACACCTGCAGGAAAAACGAGGACACCAAAACAAAACCTAAGAACTAAACCCTTAACCAAAATAAACTGAAACATAGAATTCTAATAATAGTCAAGAAAGACCAAGAATTAAAATACAATACAAAATACAAAATCAAACCAAAACATGACAACTCAAAATACTGGGTAAAACTGACCCAGAGCCGCGACAACCACCAACCCGACTCTGTTCTGAGACATGTGAAGGTAGAGTCACCAGCAACCATAGCCAGTTGTCTTCCAGGGGCCAGAGCAGGCGACATCGAGGGAAATTTAAAACTGCTGGCTAAGGGTAAATGAAATTTCAGTAAAATTATAATTCACGATATTTAAATAATCTGTATTCATATGTATAAAGTTGATGAAAACAGTTTTGATATTTGTAAACAATTTTATATTTGTTAGTCATATAAATTTCCTGCACCTGACATAGACATCCAAAAAACGACCCAGTCCAAAGTTCAAATGCTGACGTCCAAGACGGGTCATAGTTGGACGTCCAAATTGTAGACTTAGTTTGGATGTCATATAGATACGACTGACCCAATATAGACATGATCTGCACATCTATCCGACGTCTGGTGTTTACTGTGTTGGTATAAGAGACAGCACATTGTAACATTCAGGCATAATCTAACACAGTAACACTTTTATTTGTTACACATTCGACAAGTTGCTTGTTGTGTGGAAAGAAAAAAACTCCTTTCAGTTCATTGCTGCTCTCTTTCCTGAAAACAGTGTTACTGAGCAACAATATGTGAGGCTTGCCTCTAAACACTGTGTGTGAGGACTGGGCGAACAGTTTTAGGACAGAGCCACAGTACAAACAAAGTGCCAATTATGCGTTTGTTCTGATATCATCTTTCCCTCCTGAAAATAAACTGTCCTAGTAGCGACTATCACAATCACAACAGTGATAACATGTGCTTTTTTAACAACCTTAATTTGTGTATTTTGCAGGAAATTGTGAGCTACAGACTTTGTATGACTCATTTAAATATTCTCCTCATGAAAGTGAAACTTACAAATACATATACCACAAGGCAAGCCGCACAAATACTCCTGATCACAACTTTCAGTCACAAACTCAAACTGAGCCTCTTTAATACCTTTGAGTCAACAGACACACAGAGTAGTTATGTCTCCTATCTCCTATTCCTAACCTCTTTTCCTTCATTGGCGTCAAGGGAAAGTGGATAGGAGAAATGCTAAGGACTTACTAAGGAAAGGGAAGAGCTCAGACTCAGGGAGCATCTCGCCACACATTTTTTCTCTCTCTCCTTCTCTTTATTTATGAACAAGTGACGTATTCTCTCCACCTGTCTAAGCGACGC
>NW_005187683.1:421366-424657 GCF_000239375.1 Pundamilia nyererei | reverse complement strand
TAAAAAAAAAAAAAAAAAAAAAAAAAAGGAAAGGGAAGAGCCCCTTACCTCAATGTGATGTCCACCGTGTTGAAACTACAATGTGTAGAAGAAGGACTTCAAAATGTGCATCTGATTTCACCACGATGTGTTCTTATGGACGAACAGTCTGTAAAAAATATCCCTTCATTAAAAAGGCTGGCATTTTAAAAAGGAAGGAACATTTAAAAGCGCTTAGAGTGGCTGGTCCCAGCACACGTCAAATCCTGCCCCCCCCACCCTGGACCCCCACAAATTTGCATACCGTCAGAACAGGAGCACAGAGGATGCAGTCTGTCCTCTGACACCTGGACAATAACAACACCTACGCCAGAACAGCAATTTGACGTAGTTCAGCGTTCAAAACTCCCAATGAATGGTTATTGGACTTCCTGACCACTGGCACTTTATATAACTACTGTATCATTCATCCATAAATCTCACTGATCTCACCTGCACTACTGTAAATGCTGTATTCATACTGTACAATACAATAATTATAGTTTTTCCAACAGTTTCTTAATACTCACAATTGTATATCTAGTTTTCATATGTATAACCATATGTGTAACCTATTATTACTATTATTATTATTATTATTATTATTATTATTATTATTATTATTATTATTATTATTATAAGCTGTACATAGCTTGTACACTCACTACAGCTGTAGCCTGCACATACTTATAGTTAGTATAGTATATTCATAACATACCTTTATACTGTGTACATTGTAACACCTATAATAGATCCATGTTCTGTATATATCTATATTATTGCTGAAGCACTTCTGTATGGATGCAACATGCATTTTGTTGCCTTGTACTTGTGACATGGGCAATGACAATAAAGTTGAATTCTATTCTATTCTATTCTTTAGGGCCGAATAACAAGCCAAAAACCTTTTTCCTGGCCTGACTTACTCACTGCAGTTTGGTTCTGTTTAAGCTTTATCATATGTTGTGTACAAACTGAGTTATGTATATGTCAGTGAAATTTGTTAGTAGTTATTTAGCCACCCAATATTTTATCTATCAGACTAATAGAAGAATAAATACAGGATGGAATGAACTGCTTGCTCATCATTTTTGGTAGCAGACTTGTTAACTTAGCATATACAAGCTAAAGTTGCCCAGATTCAGATTTGGTGGAAAAATTATGACTCGCACATTAACATCTGAAGTTTGTAGCAATGTAGCAAACTAAGACGTAAACCTGCAATTGTAACAGTCCACCAGAAACACATTCCTTTCTTTGTATCTGTCCACTGGAAGAGCAAAAAATTAAGTTATTCTATTAGAACCCTTTCAAAATCACTCAGTACATCAAACCCTAAAAGGCACAAAATGAAACATTTTTCCATTAGTGAGAAAGATGGTTTATTAAAAATGCCTCTGAGACAGTTAGAGATGGAGACAGTTAATGCATGTTTATTAAAAATTCACGAGATATTTTGGAGCATCATTCATCACATAAAGGGGAAAAATCATTTTCTGCTATAATAATCCTCTGTCTCTTTGTCTCTCCTCACCCACCGTAGTAGCTTCTTGGTTCAGTCCTGGTTGCTGGTGGCAGGGCTGGCACATGCCAGGCCTGCTCAAGCCAAATCCTTTGCCAAGTAGTGAGAATCGAGCCAACACCGATTTGTCCTGTCACCTAGTGGGAGTCAAACTGAGTCTGACAATATCAACTGTTTCCTGGGGCTGTGAACGTTGTCAGCACCGTGAAACACATTAAAGCAACATAGCACTCAGTTATCTCGCACTGAAGCTCGCTCTACTATTACCATACAAGGACGGCTCTCTACTTATTGAATAAATGTGGGTTTCATGCTTTCATATTCAGTTCCCAGTGGTGCACAAACCAACAGTGGAACTATGTACACAGTTCTGCTAGACTCACACTTCCACTGGTCCCACTCAGGTTATTCTGCATCACAGTTTTGCAAATCTCTGAACACAAATTGCAAATTGCGTCACTTAGCAAGTTTGGTTCACGTGGCCTTCAAAATGCAACACACTGATTACCAACAGGTCTCACTCTCACTGCACTGGACCTACTCAAGCTGGAAGAAGACTGCATCTGTGTGTCATAGGTCATGGTTCTTGCAGGTCTTGCTCCTTCTTCTCTTGCTCTTTAGTCTTTATATTTACCTGCTGAGCCTCACCAGATATAGAAATATAGATTCTTAGACACAAGTCTTTCCTTGATGTTTTTTTAAAAAAGTGTAATTGTTCAGTTTTAAGTGTTAACATCCGAGACGTCACACAGACTAAGCCTATGTTTGAACATGTTTGTGTATCAGTTCGAATGTGATGTTTCCAGCCAAAACGAAACCCTGCATTACACTGGTGTGCTCTGTGCCTCACCCACCCCCCAAAAAACCTCCCATTCAGTGAACTGAAACCAGTGCATAAAATAAGAGTAACCCTTCTCGTGTGACCTTACATCAGCGTCATGCTTGTATTTGTTTTTCACTGTTTGAGCTTTGACTGGAGCTTTGTTAGTTACATCATTGTGTTGTTCCTTGTTGTTTTAAATTGATTTTCATGGCACATGCCTGCAGAGAACTGAGTGAGGAGCTCAGCAAACCATCTCCTAATGTTCACGTGTGGGTGGTTAGAAGCCTTTGTAACTGCATTTGTTCAGGGCAATTCAACTTTAGTTTCACGGATTTAGGATTTTGCTGTACATGTCTGTTGTTTCCAACTTTGCATGCATTTTAATCACTGGACACGCGAACAAACAATGAAGATGGGACTCTTCTCCAGCAACTCATGTGATCTGTAAAGTATTATACAAAGACAGAGACCATACGTACTCTGCACATAAAAAACAAACCGACACTAGACTTGCTTTGGGCTTCAGTTTGTAGGTGAAGGAACATTTAACTGCTTTAGCTAGTGGCGTGCAGCTAATGAGCCTGTAGGTAAAACGTCCCAATAGTGGGAGGAAACCTGGACCCCTCTGTCCTCACATGTGTTTGCCTGGAGGAATAACACATGATTTAACCCCTGAACCACTGAGAGGAAGTTCATACCCAGAGGGAAACAGGTGCATGTTAGTGTCTTAGTGGAGTCATGAGGACATAAACTGCTTTCTCATTCCGGTAACCTGTCGTCCTTTTTGGAGCAAAAGTCTCTGGAATTAGGAATAAATATTTGGAATATAGTTAAAGGAAGGCTTAGGATTCAGGAAGTGAAAGTTATGGTAAATGAATGCAAGTCAGTGTGCTGTTCTCTGAAGTGTGTGTGTGTGTGTGTGTGTGAG
>NW_005187683.1:415769-421346 GCF_000239375.1 Pundamilia nyererei | reverse complement strand
TGTGTGTGTGTGTGTGTGTGTGTGTGTGTGTGTGTGTGTGTGTGTGTGTGTGTGTGTGTGTGTGTGTGTGTGTGTGTGGGTGGGTGTTTGTGGATCATATCACATTCACAGAGAGGAGACGTTGGCTTTGCTTTGTGCTGTCTCTGCTTTAATCCTCCCTGACAGGCCCTGTGTAAATACCACTGACGTTTGAAGCGGTAGGAGACGGCTTTTGGTTATGAGGGGAAAGTTGAATCCTGAACAGGAAGATGATGTGCAGGCTCTTTCTTTCCAAGCCTGGATATTTACACAAAGGCCAAAGGGCAGGTGAAATTTACATCTTCATGTTTAAATTTAGGTTTGAATCCTTTCATGTCTCTCCATGTTTTCATCAGTATGCAAGGTTCTGTAGTCATCGTAATGACACACACTTCTTAATTAGAGGGTAAACATGGAGAAACATGTTAAACATGTTCTCTTTGCACCTTTCAGCTTATCTTTGAAGGCCACCAGCTATACGTTTCTTTTTTTAGTTGAAGTTTTAAAGCCAGTGATGGGAATAACGGCATTACAAGTAACGGCGTTACTAACGAGTAATCTAACTAATTACTATTCCTATCGTTACAACATCGTTATCGTTACTAACAAGAAAATGTGGTCACATTACTATTTTTCAACAAACAGACTGTTGAAGCTGTGTTCAGCTTACAGCATCTTATATCAGCTGCACTGAAGTAGCTGTAAGTCATCTGAGCGCTGCAGCTTTAAGCAGCTGCGCGTTCCCGCGGATGGTGATCACTTTCTGGTAAACGATCACTTTTTGGCACAACACCTGTAGCTCAGGGGGCAAAACAACCGCACGAGTGCTGCTGTTGGACTGAGGAAGAACAAAGTAGTTGTGGTAAGACAATCACATGACCACTTAAAGACAAAGCAACAAGGTGACACATACCAGTTTATAAACTGTGTTGATCGGCCAGTAAAACCAGAGTCATGATAAACAAGATATACGGCTGTTTGTTCCTCAATAGTTTCATAACGTTTATATAAATAATAAAACAAAACAAAAACAGCCCGTTGGTGTTGGTGGAAAAATGCACCATGTCGACCAATCAAAAATGATATGGCAACATGACGTTTGGTTGTTTAGAGAGAGAGAGAGAGAGAGAGTTTTGAGATGTGAGAGATTTGTGACGTTTAGCGTGTTTGCAGTGTGTAGTTCATGTGTTGTCTTGTGTAGTTCATGTGTTGTCTTGTGTAGTTCATGTGTTGTCTTGTGTAGTTAGTGTGTTGTCTTGTGTAGTTCATGTGTTGTCTTGTGTAGTTAGTGTGTAGTGTTGTGGATAGTTTTGTGTTGTGTGTCAGAACAATGAGGCGACTGCTGTCTCCAGGTAGAAACAGGAGTGACACACCTGCTGCTGTCAGACCTGCAGGTATCAGGCTGTGATGTTTCCTTTATAGTGGACAGAAATTATTTTTTTGGAGTGGCACAAATAACTTGTGCATCATCTTATTGAAGAACAGCTGATGGTGTTCTAACAGAACAGGCCCAAAGAACAATTATGGAATTACTTTGAGCTTTTCTTTGGTTTCGATTTGCCTGTTTTCATTAACAGAACCGTTTAAAGAACCACTGCCATGTACATGTTCTCTTTATTTCATTTCAGCGTTGGTCTTATGTCCTGGTTCAGTCTTATGAATATGTGAGCAGCACCAGCCACCAGATGGAAAAGACAAAAAAGGCAAGTTCCACAAGAGGGTGGGTGAAGGTCTTTGGGTGCTCCAAAGTGTAAGAAAACACTCACGGTCAGCTCACAGTTCACATTTTTTCAAAATGTGTGTGTTTTAAATCATGTACCAAAGCCTGTTTTGGCATTCAAAGGAAGAAAGAATATAACATGGCTAATGGTTGCACAGCAGCTGTTGATTGACAGCTCAGTCTGTGTCCCCACCCTCACTTTAGTCACAAGCTCTCGGCAGTGACCTAAAGATTTAAGATGGGGAAGGAGTTTCCTATGGAAGGTGGCTGGGTCATTCAAGAGGGACCTAAATTAGAGCTCAACATTGAGACAGCTGAGGTGGTTTGGACATATGATTATAATGTCTCCTAGACACAGTAATATTTATGCAGAAAGATGGAACCAGTTCAATTCAATACAAAAAATGGTGGGTCAAAAATGAGCAGACCTGATGAAGGATCAAGTATCTACTAACTAAAATGAAGCCGAGGTTTGATGCTTGAGAGGCAGCTGACACTGTGAACTCTTTTATTAAACATTGATGGTCTTCTTGACACAGAATGATGGGGAGTGAAATATTCATCCAGCAAAGGGCTGCTTTATTAAAATCATGTTCACTATATAAATCCAACAGCTCTTCCTAACAGCTGAGTTTCTGAACAGTTGGATGCAGAAGAACACAAATCATCGTTTACGGTGACCAAACCCATTCTTGTATTTTCAGCTTGTACTGAAAGCATGAAGACCTTATCCTCAGTTACGTGAAAAACCCACATTTTACAACCCCAGCAGAGGTAGCGGTCCGACTCACACATTCAAACTACACTGAACCCTGTATCCAATGCATAGACCATTGATGTCATGCTATGTTATTGTCGGAGGTGGGCATGCAATAGCCCCGCTGATTATTTGGCTGATTTCACTTCCACAGGCAATGGGTGTTGCCCCAACTTGTGGATCTCCAAGAAGTGTCACTTCCTTCTCCATAAACTGGTACCTCCACCTTCACAAATGCAGTCTCCATACTGTACATCATTATGTTTTCAATTTCCAGGACACTATGGGAAGTGTGTGCATAGTGTGCTGGGAATTGGCTTGGAACTCACCTTGAATGGTAAGTTTATGTAGCTGTAGCTCAGGTGGTAGAGCAGGTCAACGACTAACTGGAAGGCTGGTGGTTCAATCCCAGTCTGCTCCAGTCTACATGCCAAATATCCTTGGGCAAGATCCATGTTGCTCTCTGATGCATCCATAGGAAGTGCTTGAAAACAACTTAGAAAAGAGTTTGGGTGGATGTACAAATTGTGTACATCATTTGTGTGATGAAACGCCACATCCAGATGAACAGAACCAACTTTTTGATTGGCCCTTACCTGCCAATCACAGCATCTTCTGTCACTATGCATCCTCAGTGTACAGTGTATGTACCTTACCATGAGATATGAGATATATACTTGGTTACTATCATCCACAGCATATTTTTCTCCACTTCAGCAGTCAGTTCATTAACTCAACCGATAACCAGTCAGTCACACTCCAACACAGATAGTGAACCACATTCACAAGCAAGCAATGACCAGTTTGTGACAACAATCACACTTCACAGAAAGGCACAAACTTTGCTTCACCACAAACTCGGAGCAAATTCTGCAGTTTCTTGTTTCTTGCTACGGGGCAATTACATGTTCTCATAAAACACTGCCACCTAGTGGTGACAGTGGGTAAATTTTACACGTTTCATTACATTTAGGTCATTTAAAAATCTGTGTAAAAACAAATGGAGTTGAATATGAGAGCAGCACACATGGTTTTCTGTCTTTCTGTCTCCGGATGTAGTTCCTGTAACCAAATCAAACTATCCTGGAGAGAAGTGACAGATTCTGTTTGATGTCTATGGCTGCTGTGTCCTCAAATCTAACCTCCATATCATGTAAACAGTAGAAATACCTCATTTGATTACTTTGTTTCCTGTCTGAAAAGCTTCACAAAATTCAAAGACTGAATGAAAGAAGAGCACCCAGGATGAAAAAATAAGGCCAGAATTCAAACCTTATTTTCATTCATCCCACCTCCTCACAAGTGCAAAGGTCAATGTATATTTTGCTGGAGGATAGAGGTTGGTAGTGGTGAGAGAAAGACAGAGAGAGGATAGCAGCGCCTGGCTTTCCTCCATTTGGGTTCAGTAGGGCAGAAAGCATTAGAAGAGAGTGGCTGTGCAAAATCCTTCCACCTACGCCCCTGAACCTGCCACAGCCCCAAAACACACCACAGGGCACGTTGGAAGCCAACTAAGCACCCACAATGTTTCAGGAGCCAGAAACCTCTGGATGGTGAACAGTGGGGGAGGTCAGATCATAGCAAGTGAAGCAGCTGGCAATAATATCAGCAGCAATAGCAGATGTCTTTTTCTGACTAGATTTGATTTTAAGATGACCTGAAGTGTGTGCAACAGTTTATATTCAGTCTGAAGAATCACTAAGTGTCTTGGCAAAAGGTCAAGACATATCACAGAAGAGTCCTGTGCAGTTTTTTGTTTTTCAAAATAAAATTTCCCTATAATACATAAATATCAGCAGATCTTCACTCTCCTCCTGAGCCGTTGTTTCTGTAGCAGCTCAAACTCTCTGAGTAAATTTGTGAATGCTGTGCTCCATTTTACTGTTGCTGAGGTGTGTGTGAGTTCCCTGAATAATTCTCTGGTAACTGCTCTGTCCCAGTCAGTCTAACTGTTGCAGGCATCAGTGTCTGCCAGCTCTCCTAAGCCACAGTGTTACCTGAGAATTCATCATCATGCATTGACATGGAGACACAAACACATTCACAGACAAGTCTTCATGTATCGGTCCATGTGCACACAAACACTGCAGCCTGTTCTGGGGTTTTAATTATATGGGTGCTGCACCGTCTCTGTGATGCATCTAGGGCATAGGTGTCAAACTGTGGCCCGCGGGCCAAATTTGGCCCGCAGCCTAATTACATTTGGCCCGCGAAGCCATACCAAATTACTATTAGAGCTGGCCTACTGGTATTATACAGCTAATATATATATTGTTTAGTATTAAGCTTTGCTTGTTCCATATTCAGTCCATAAGAAAAGATTCATTCTTATATCTGGAGGAAGGTTTTTTTTTTTCAATAAATATCAATGTTAGCCCACGATTTTGTTCCAGTTTTCAATTTTGGCCAACTTTGTATTTGAGTTTGACACCCTGATCTAGGGGATTGTTTAAATGGTCAGATGAGCTGATGTACCACAGGCCAAGAGGAAGGCTCAGGGGAGCCTCAACAATGGAGAGACTGTAACAATGTGAGTGTATATGCACAACCAGGTACAAGCCGTGTTTGTGTTTGCACCACACTTGTTCAAAGTGTTCAAAGTTCGTTTAAACAGAATGTAGAGAGCGTGACTGTCATGGCTAGATGGTCCTCACTGATCGTCTTGCCAATTTGTGTGGTGTTTGTGTGTACTGTGTCGTGTTCTCCCTCTCCATCCTGTGCATGTTAACCATCGAGAGGATGGTTAAAGAGGCCCAGCAACAGGAGCCGGACCCAGGGACGGGCCCTGAAGGACGACTGTTCGTCCCCACAACGGTCCGGGGCAAGGTTATACACTGGGCCCATACAGCAAAGTTCTCCTGCCACCCTGGTAAGAACCGCACCGCGAGTTTCCTGCGACGTTTGTTTTGGTGGCCCTCTCTTCTCAGGGATGTTCGGGACTACGTTGCGGCCTGCCCTACCTGCGCTCGCAATAAGACCCCCAGTGCCCCCCAGGCCGGTCTCTTGCACCCTCTGCCGGTCCCCAAGCGCCCCTGGTCGCATGTTGCTTTGGATTTTGTCACTGGTCTACCGTCGTCATCAG
>NW_005187683.1:409342-414544 GCF_000239375.1 Pundamilia nyererei | reverse complement strand
CTAGAATCATCGCACCTGTGCAGAATTACCTTGCCAGCGCAGACCTATTTAACGGGGCGGTTGAGTCACAACCAACGCTGGAACGTTGAACTAAACCGGGGTTCAAGGATTGGAGGAGGAGCCGGCACCAGGAGTTGTTGTGGATTATTACTGCACTGTCACCGTGAGGAGAGGTCGCCGTATCACTGCACTGCCCTTTTTGGATTATAGACTTGAACTGTTAACTCACCTTTTCACTGTAAATAAATCCACTGTCATTCTGCAAGGAGTCTCGCACCTGAGTCCTTTAATCCAGTTCTCCATGACAGTGACACTCTTTATAGCTGCTGTTGATTGTCTTTCTTTTGACATGATCACACAGACTGAAAACAAACCTTACCCACAGACACCTAAAGTAAGCCGATCCACCGTGTTGCTGTAGTGGACAGTTTTGGGATGTTTGGATCCTGTAACAGGGAAGGATCTTCACAAATCAGCATAAACCTGTTGTAAACGATCGCCTTTATCCTACAACGAAACATTTCTATCATGACAGGAGTGCTCACTTTTAGGATGACACTGACCACAATGAGATTGTGGAGAGATGTGTTAAGACAGAATTACAATGAAAATATAAGAAGCTATCCATCCATTTTCTTAATAGCATATCCATTTCAGGCTCATCATGGATGTGAAGCCTATCCCAGCTATCACCAGTTTATCAAAGGGTAAACTCAAAGAGACAGATTCAAACTTAAACCTTTAAAATCATCAACTAACTTACAACTCACTGCTTTTGCACTTAGTTGGACAGAACCCCAGAGCCTCTTCCTGTGAAGTGACAGTGCTAACCACCACACCTCTGTAGAGAGTAGCAGCTCTCTCGGTGAAAGCTCCTTGTTGATGTCAGTCATCAGGAGAGAGTGGCCACACCGCTTTGAGCTTATGGGACCTGGAACTCACATGACCGCTCATGCACCGAGCGTATGCAGGAGATCATCTTTGAGTCTTGAAGCACACAGGCTACAGCAGCAGAAGATCACAGCAGGTGCACCTACTTTCAGCAGAAAACATGAAACAATGGCTGCAGTACACATTGGGCTCATCACTGGAATAAAATGCTGCCTGCTCTTATCTGATGCTGTAAGATTTGTCAGAATTGAAACATCCCTGTAACAGTAAATCCGGCTGCTGATGGTGTAATGCAGCGGTGCCCAACCCCTAGACCACAGACCAGTTTGGTACGGACCGCGAGAGTTGAGGCTCGGGTCTGAAATTTATGGTTTTCAGGGCTTTTATTGTTATTTTTTTATCGCTTTTATTGTTAACTCGGTTTCCCTGGGTCTCCCGTTTCTTATGAATAAATCTTCTTTTTTGGTTTACTGGTTTTATTTTGTTGTATTTATCTGTGACACCTTAAAGGCCAGTCTGTGAAAGTGTTGTTGGACATAAACCGGTCTGTGGCGTAAAAAAGGTTACGGACCGCTGTTGTGTTATGGAATGGGGGAAATTTTCACTGCACACTTTGGACCTCAGTTGAATTAAATTAAATGCAACAGCCTACCTGCACATTGTTACTGGCCACATCTATGCTTGTGTGGCCATCGTGTCATGGCTGCTTCCAACAGAATAATGCTCCATGTCACAAAGCTCAGATCTTCTAAAACTGGTTTCTTGAGCGTAGCTCTGCAGTCACATGACTTCCAGTCATCAGCTTGATTGACATTGACATCATGGATCAAATATTAATTAAACAGCCAGAGCTCTGATTGGCTGACTCAGATTTTTTATATAACTGAGTTAGCATGACAAACAGAACTGCGTGTGTTGGGCGCTACGGGTCACGGTCAGGAGCCATTGCTGCCTTTCCAAAGGCTAACGGTCTTGATAATCATCCAAATTGTACCACAAATGTTAATAAGAAACTTCCTGTTCTTTTTAGAATCCCCATAATATAACTGTACTTTTCACCTAACACTCTCTTTTTGTCAGGTTTCCTTTATTCATTGTGTGACAATCTCTTCCCATGGAACAGAGTTTCTAATGAAACATTTTATTAAATATTGGCATTTCAAACGTCCCATCAGTCAAACCTCAGTAAATGTTTGAGACGAGGAGACAGAAGGAGCCCACATACATTGCAATCAGGGTTTATGTTGACAGTTATTTACAGAGTTTTAGGAGCACTGATGAGTGCCGCAGCTGTCTGTCATTCTGACGGATTACAAAATAATTACTGTCACTACAACATGGTTACACACATAATCTGTCTGGGAGAAAAGCAACAGCCCTCACAATAAATTCTATACTGCGCAAGAACTTTTTTTAGGAAATGAGACATCTTTGTAGGGCCATGAAAAATTATATTTATAACTTATATTCAAACCAGTGAAACCTTGAAAAGCAGAGCAGTCTATCCCAGAAAAACAACATGCTAAGGGGGGTATTACTTTCTGACAGCCCAGGGATTAATGAGATAAAGTTTTCCTTACTGAACAATGCTGACTAATACAGTGCAAATCTGGTTCTATTCAGGTACGATGGGCCTGTTCTTGTCCAGAGTACCGAAATAACCACACACACACTTTATCCTTCAAGCTCGGGCCCTCTACCAGAGGCCTGGGAGTTTGAGGGTCCTGTGCAGTCTCTTTGCTTGTCCGAGGACTGTGCTCTTCTGGATACAGATCTCAGATGTCATTACTGGGATCTGCTGGAGCCATTTCCTCAGTTTTCGGAGTCACTGCCCCAAGTGCTCCGATTACAGCAGGGACCACTGATCCCTTCACCCTCCACATCTTCTCGAGCTCCACTCTTGGTAATTCTCAAGCTTCACATGTTCCTCCTTCCAGATGTTTCTATTACTTGGTAGAACTCTACATCTATTGGTCTTCCTCTGCTTGTCCACTGCCACTATGTCTGGTTGGTGAAGCATTAGCACTTTGTCAGTCTTTATCCTGTAGGATCTTACAATGTTTGACCACATTAGACCTTAACCAGGTCATTCTGACCTCAGGATTTCCAGGTTATACTCAGCACAGATGTTCCTGTACACTATACCGGCCACTTGGTTATGGTGTTCCATGTACGCCCTGCCTGCTAGCATCTTGCACCCTGCTGCTATGTGCTGGATTGTCTCAGCCTGCATGTGGGGTCTTGCCTGGTGCGGTACATAACAGCATCTATGGATCTTGTGTTTAGAGCTTGTTCCTGTGCTGCCTCTGTTTTATCTTTCAGTCCAGCCACTGGTAGGTTTCTCATTATCAGCCACTTCTTCTAGCTGCCAGTGGTACATGTCGTCCATGATGGTTCCAGTTCTTGCTCCTCTCCTTTCTCAGTCTTCTGCTGCCTGAGGTATGCACTAAGCACACTATGAGTTGTGGCCATCTTCCTGATGTACTCATGAATGTCTGCTGCTTCATCCTGTGACATTTCTTCCACACTGTCTCCAGGTGCTGGACTTGAGATGAAACCATCTGAATGGTAATCATGGTAAGAAGCTTCCTTGTCTTGATGTCAGTGGCTTCTATGTCCTCCTCTGGCCAGCTTATTATGGTGTTAATTGCCCAGATCTTGTTATTCTCATCAAGCTGACTCCTCGGGACTTGCATTGCTCTGCAGGTATTTGATGCTTGCTTTCCAAGTGGGGCCTTTATGGTTACCGTCTGCAGGTACTTGCAGTTGTTGTCAGTGTCTCAGCGTACAATCCCCCCACCTTGCATCTTTTTGTTACCATACAACTACACTTCTCCAGTTCAAATGACATTCTGATGTTGTTGCTGTAGATATTAGTGATGTTGATCAGTCAGTGTGTCGTTCACTCCTGGCATTCAGCTTGATGTCATCACTCTAGAGGAGGTGGCTAACGATTGCTCCCTGGCTGAGGGGGTTCAGGCCTATGCAGAGCAACACTGGGGAAAGCGCATCTCTTTGGCAGATCCCACACTGGATGGTGACTTGATTTTACCATCTCAAACAACTCTTTTGTTTATCAGTAGCTGTTTTGCAATTCTGGTGTTTCTAGCAATTCCTTTCTGTGGCCTGCTCATGTATTGAACATGTGCCAGTAAGAGTTGTTGTGTTGCACCCTCCTCCCATATATTCATTTCAATAGAGTACAGCGGATTTATCCTCCTGGCCTCTATGTCTCTGGTATACCTCTCCAGGTAGCTGCAAATCTTTGCATGGCAGTTTTTAATCCTTCGAGTATAGACAGCTTGCTGTATTTCCATGTTCTCCACACTTTTCTGTAGCTCCAATAGTTGGTTAACTTCTGTAATGCTATATTTGCATCTTCTGTAGACCGTCAGTGGGTACTTCACATGGTCTTGGTCATCGGCCACAGAAGGTCCCGGTTTCCAGCGTAGCCATTAGAGATGGCACGATACCACTTTTTCATGTCCAATACCGATATCATAAATTTGGATATCTGCCGATACCGATATGAATCCGATATAGTGTTTTTTAATCAATAAAACTGTTTTTTAAAATATCTTTCTGCTTTTTGTATAAGTTCATACTCAAGTAAAACAAACCCACTAAAGCTATTCTGTTATATCTGTATGTAAAAAATACACTGCACCCAAAAATATTTCATAGTTCAGCAAAACTGATCAATCTAATAAACTTAAACCTGCTCCATCCTCCCTATTCTGGTATTTTAAAGAGACAGTTGTTGCTTTGAAGCATTTCTTTAGTTCAGGTGTGTGTAGCTCTCCTCTCCTCAGTTATGATGGGTATTGTAGTATGAGTGCCATGAAAGAGAGGTGAAAGCTGAGACCAGAGTCTGGCAAAGCTGTCAAAGATTATAATTTCTAAGTGTTGCTTTAAATCTAAACTCCCGCTCCAGCTGGATTTACTTTGTCCTCATATATTTCGTGTTTCATTGCCTTCAGCATTTAAAGCTATAATAGCTGAGCCCTCAGTTTATAGTGATGGGCACCCTGTCAATCATGCTAACTGACAGGCACAATGGATTAGCATAACATCTGTTCCACCTGATCTTTCTGCAGTAAAATGACACATTTTCATACAATGCTTCACGTTCTGTGATTACCAGGAGTCCTCGCTGGTCAACGCGCACTTACAACGCTGATCACACTTTATGGAAATAAGTCAGTCGGAAGTTTGGGGACTGGGAAAGAGGGAAAACTTAAAATTGTGAACAGGCCAATTAAGACTCGAGTAATGCAAGGCATCTGTATTTCGGTGTGTGTGTGGGTGGGG
>NW_005187683.1:386298-409321 GCF_000239375.1 Pundamilia nyererei | reverse complement strand
GGGGGGGGGGGGGTGCACATTCAGTGGCATCTGTTTGAATGGATATAGATTTTGTTTACATTCCCCACCTTCTTTAGGAGATCTTTGCATGCATGTGTGTGATTTATGCTCCCACCAGAGCAGGGATTAGCTTAACAGCATCTGGATGCTCACTAATTGGTTCTTCTCTCCACACAACCATGAAAAAATAGCACAGCTCACCTCCTTGTGTGTATTTGTGTGTGTCTGCCTCTCACATAAAGCACAGCTTGTGCCAGTAATTGGGGATTACCATGGTAATATGGTAAAACATGTTAACTGGGAAAATAATTATACTTATTGCAGTTAAATAGCCCACGATTGTTAGTGACGTCTAAACGGTCATTCCTGGCACTTGCAATATTTATTGGCACCTTTTCTGCGTCTTCCTCTCCTGATTAACCTGGCTCTGCTGCTGCCATTGTCTTGTGGCACATAGCATTGCCACTTAACCATGCAATGGGCCCACTGCCACTATTATTATACACTAGTTCCTGCAATGAGGGGCCTTTAGCAAGGCTAATTTGCAATCTGTCCAAACTAAACACTAAAATAGGAAGTGTTAAAGATGGAGAAGCATCAGATTATAGAGTGCTGATGACACAAGCAGATATGTGTGAAGCAATGCATAAGCGTACTTACTCTTTACACACACAGGATTAATATCATTGCATATACAAAGACATGGAGAACATTTAGGAAGAAGCAGGAAATCACACATTACAGGTTAAAATGCATTTTTTCATTGCTGACAGCGTCAAGCACATGTTGTTCATGGACACATTCAGATACAACGCTGCGGGACACTCTCCCACAGCTAAGAATTTAAATATTCTTCTGATGCTTTTGTTATATTTTACATTTCCCCAATTCTAAAGTCACAAAAATGTACATTTCTTCAGTTAATTAAATGGCAAATGTGTAATTTCTCAGATAAGCTATTAATTTTCTACTGAACTGATAATGAAAGATTTTTGCAAGTCAGTGGGTGTCCCACGTGCTGACAAGGAGTAGGTTGCATCAGGAGGGGAATCTGGTGTAAAATCAAGCTGGAAGTCAAAGGCTGATTTTCCAGGTTGGATTTCAGAAGAGAGAGAAAAATTCAGGAATACGTTGGATGAAGTGGTAGAGTGTCACCAGGAGAGAGAGAGTGATGATTGGAGCTTCATGTGGGAACAGAGGTGATGAGGAGGTGCTGGGGAGATATGATGTTAAGGAGAGAAACACAGAAAGCAGATGGCAGTGAATTTTGTGAAAAGGGTGGAAGGGCTGTCGTGAACATGTACTTCAAAAAGAGGGCATGACACAGGATGATGTATCGAATGAAGGAAGGTGCGCACGGGTGAATCTTATGGTGTAATCTTAACGAGACAGGAAACTGCGAGGTGTTATCAGAGGGGAATAAAAAGGTCACATTGGACAGTAGTCTGTGGGATGACTTCGGACATTAACAAGAAGAAGGGAGTAGTGAAAAATTAAATGGTAGAAGTTGAAGATAAACTAATGTTGCACAAAGTTCAAGGATGAGTTGAGACAGGCTCTGGGAAGTTGACTGGGAAAGGGCAGCTGTACCAGCCTGTTCTCACTCCCGAGGCGTAACATGGTGACGTTTTGTCACCTAGCGTAAAATGTTACGCTTTTGGAGTGAGAACGTGTTAGCTGTACTCATAAGGAAAACAGCCAAGAAGGTGTTAAGTGTATAAAAAGTGAATGGGAGATGGCAGTGGACTTTTTAACCGTATTGTTTAACCCTTTGAAGCCGGTCGGAGCGAGCACACTCGGTTTTGCTTAGCTATTTCTAAATCCCTGTAGAACCGGAACCACGTGAGCTAGCGCAAAACTTTTTTTTGCATATGAAACCGGAGGAGTTGTACTTACATCTTATGCCATCAGCTTGTCCTAGGTCACGGTTTACTTCCACATAAAGCTTTGCAAATATTGCATAAAAAGCGCTTGCAGCAACAAAAACATAATATTCCAGAAACATGCTTTGCCAATCCGATCAGCTGTTTGTAACACTTCCTACATTGAAACAGACGTCAGCGCGAACGATCGCATGTCCGCCATTACCTGCCCGAAACCGGAAGTGACGTCATTTTCATGGAAAATGTAGTTTTTTACTTGTAGGCTTTAAAAGCCTATAGGGCTTTGGAGTTGACGTCACACCGCAATGTATCGTGAGAGCGCGGCGCCATCTTCCGGGTCAACAAATCAAAACAAACGCACTGTGGAATGACGACCACAAGAAACATGCTTAAAAGCAGCTCAAAAGAAAACAGACGGTATAGAGACCGATTGCGTTCAGAGGCGAAGCGGCGGGACTTGAAAAAAATAGCATGCATCGGTAATGTGGACCCGTATGAAATAATGCAGTGGAGTGGAAACCCAGACGACCTACCAACGTTGTCCTACCCCGATATCTTTACGTTTCTTGTTTCTGGAGTAAGCGCTTACACTGCCAACCAGTTTTGTAATTACAAGTCGCTGGAGGCGCACATCCAATTTACTAACGGCTGGGTGCAAGATGTGGCTATTTTCAACCTGTAAGTAAGTCGTCATTCTAACCAAGGTAAGTCAGCTGGAGCGCATCGAGTGTAATAGCCATGGTTCACCCCCCACCACAATTAATGTTACACATTTATCAATGAACTACTAAAATCTCGTTGCCATATTATGTGTCCATAAGTGCAAAGTTGATGCAAACTCCCACATTGATAAGATATTACAGCCATTTCATAGGCAGGCTTCCCTACACTTGTGCGAAAGAGTTAGCGAATTGTTACATAGCACGTATGTTTCCATTCGATGTTTGATCGCAGTTTCTATAACCTCCGAGACCACCAATGATAATATTATTAGGCTATAAAGAGTGATATGAACATATATAGAACTTACCGGAATGAAAGTGTCTGGAGCACCAACAGATATCTGGAGATGGAAGCGAACTGGATATCAGCTTGTCTCACGGCTGCTATCCAGGCTAGACGCCTTCGTTTGGTAACATCGATAAACAAGCTGCCTCATGTTGCTTCCAGGTTGGGAAAGAATGAAAAGACTTTTTAAGCTTATTCCTGTGCCGGTCGTGCGATCGAACATTGCAGTACGAACCATTGCTGTTGTGTCTGCCTTCGCTCCTTTTTCGCTTGCGCTTTGTTTGGACCCGGAAAATAGCGCATCAGGCCAAAATCCTTTCCACGCCCACCCCCGTGACATCACACTCCAAAGCCCTATATCGGTGTTTTTATAAGTCATGTTTGACTTTATTCTTTTCTGAATAGTTTCTGGGATGCTTAGAATTCAAATTGCACTGCTTTAAATAGTTTATTTTGATGCAGATGCTGTTTTCTTTGCAAATTTGCATCATAGGATTGTTTTTAGTTTTTTCTCCAATATATAAAAATTGGTGTATCTCAAAAATAAAACTATGAAGACACTCAAAATAAATTTCCTGTGGTTTTAAACTATTTTTTGCAACTTTTTTGTATTTAAAGTTTTGAGGGTAAACCTCTTAAATTTCTCTAATTAGAAATATATGTAAAAAAAAACAAAAAACGATTTTCAATTTTTCTTTAGTTTATTGCATTTTTTTGCAATTTATGTAGTTAAATATTATTATTATAATAAATATTATTAAAATTTGGGCTATAACAGTTGTATTGATGTATAGCAACTTGAAATGCTCCCAAAAATGGCACTACAACATGTAAACATATAAAGCTGTGGCGGACTTGGTTCTATGGTAGGTCTTAACGGGTTAACGTAATCTTGGAGGAAATACCTGAGGAATAGAGAAGTCGATCGCTACTAAAGAACAAGGCTGGAAGTGATGAACCGTACGGTGAAGAAATCTTACAAGGATCAGTAAGCAGCAGCATGGCTTCATGGTGTGAACAAGCACTACACATGTTATGTGATGTTTGCTTGGGAGAAGTTTAGGGAAGGTCAGAAGGATCTTTACTGCCCTTTGTGGATCTAGAGAAAGTATATGATGGTGAACTGTGGTGCTGCGTGAGGAGGTCAGGATGTGAAGGTGGTGCAGGACGTGATGAGGTCAGTAAGACAGTGGTGAGGTGTGCAGTAGAGACTGGTTCAAGTTGGGAGAGGGACAAGATCGGGAATCTACTCTGTTTCTTCTTGTTTCAAGTGGTGATGAGCTGAGAGATGAGGCAGGAGTCTCTGTGGGCGATGATGTTTGAAGACGACGTTGTGATATGAATAGTGAGAGTTGGGAGCACGTGGACGAGAGCCTATATAGGTGCATATGTTACAAAATGTGACAGCTTGCAGAATAAAAAGTGAGAATGTGAAGAAAAATGTGAACTGAAAAATTTCTCTTACAAAATTGTTTTCACAAAATATTCAAATACATATATGAAGATTGATATTCACACATGTAGCTTGAGGGTGGTACAGGGTGGTGGGGGGCAGAGGTCAGCCAGTCAGAAAGAGTAGGTGCTTTAACACAGTCTTCTGTTAGTGTTAGGTCAGTTATTTGACACAGTCCACTTCCCAGTTTGTCCCACTGCTGGAAGTAAGGGAGGACCTAGTTCACTCTAGTTTTCTGTGGTTCAGTCTTTGTCAGACTGATTTACATGTGTAAAAGAAAAAACTTACATTTGGCGTTTTCCACCTAAGAGAGACAAAAGATGCAGACAGAGGAAACATCAGGATGAGATGTATAAATCACTCAAATACAAAAGTGCTATGTAAGAACCAGTCCAGTTACTCTTTACATCACTGGTAATGGTACGACTCTGCAGATTGTAATGTTGGAGTCAGCTTGGTTACCACGTGACCGTTACAGTCTGAGGTCTTTTTAAAGTTCTACAGTGACCAGCAGCACCCATATCTCATTTACACAGTGATCCTGCCTGACCCAAATAAGTCCAACAACCTATTTTTCTTTGTATCGTATGCATGCCCCTCCCCCTCCCTTATTCTTCTGATTATCTATTTCTTTATTAATCTGTCGTCCATGCATGATCCTTTTAGGAAGAGCCTTCTCTTATTCGATTAGATGGGTTTTCATTTCGGTAATGGTGGATTAGGCAACCAGAAAGATCAGAGGGGATGTTTGTGCCCGACTGCCTCTGCTACAATGCAACACGAAAAGGACATGCACATTCAATGTATGGTGAGTGTGTGTGTGCTCTAAAAGCTCAGTGTGTGTGGATGCATGCATGTGCTGTATATTTGCTAGTAGCAACTGTACCAGTCGTTCCTCACTAATCTCTGGCACATATGCATTATAATACAGTGGTCCCTCCTATAACGTGGTTCACCTTTCACAGCCTCGCTGTTTCGCAGATTGTGCAATTTTGCATGCTTTTTTTTTTTTACAGTGCATTGTGCTGTGCCTTCTGATTGGCTGTCAGTCTCATGCCGTGTCTCCTGTACAGTACAGAGTGCATTCAGCTTGTCAGATTTACATAAATCTTAAACCTCTAGCAGTGTGACTCCGAAGTGCTGGACTGTATGTTTGTAAGTTTTCTCCAACAAACAACAGTGTCGACGAAACGTTGTCACCTGCGGGAGCCTTTAGACTTATTTTTCTATGAAGGTTTGAACTGTGAGAGTTTAAACAAGAGAGAAAAGTGTGAACATGTTCCTGCCTGTCTGAGAAAAGAGTATAAAGTGTGTAGTGAGGGCTTTTAATAAAGCTGCTATTTCGCGGATTTCACCTATCGCGGGATATTTTTGGAATGTAACTCCTGCAATAAACGAGGCCGCTGTATTCCACGCCTACATTTAAAATGTGCACATGATAAAATAGGAACAGGGAATGGGCCATAAGATCAGTTTCATAATCATTAATGATAATAAGACTGACTTCATTGTTAGTCAGTGGTGCAAGTGTCAGTCATTATTCAAATACTCTGTTGGTGTCAATCTAAACTGTGTGGCAGGTAAGGGTAGGACCCAGATGCAGGACTCCAAGACCAGAAACTGAACTTAAAACAGCAGCTTTATGGCTGAAAGCAAATTAAACTAAAGACAAACTAGAACTAAGCATCTCGAACTGGGAATACGTGACATAACATGACAAGGAAGCAAGAACCCACAGCTAACGCGGAGAACTCGACAATGAACAGAGACTGAAGACTTAAATACACACACAGGATAACGAAGAGAAACCAGCGGGAACACAGCTGGGATAAATCAGACATGGACTACAAAAGCTAAACTCAGGACAAAGACTATCAAAATAAAACAGGAAGTAACGGGGGGAGAAACGGACATGGGAACATGACTGACTGGTGGAGGGAACATGGAAAACAGAGACAAGAGTAACAAAATGAGAAACACAAGCAAGGCACAGCGACAGAAACTAAAGACTGGAACTATAAAACACAACAGGAGCAGAAAACAGGCAAGAGAACCAAAACCATGACTGACACTAAAGGAAACAGTGAACACCAGGTCACAGGCTGTCAGCAATACTCAAATAAATGTCAATGAAAGTGTTAGCCTACATGTACTATGAACACAGGCAACACAGACCAAACACGGGATGCATCCCATTTATGTGTAAGCGTATAAATTTCTTACATTTACATGTTTCAGATGATCAAACTAACTTTTAGATTAGACAACGAATAAATAAAACATGCAGTTTTTAAAAGATGATTTCCATTCTCGACAGAGTTGTTTTAATTCAGCCTCACTGGAAGGTTTTCAAGCACGAACTGGTCAATGCACAACATCTCAAATGGGTTTACGGTGCATCCAGAAAGTATTCATAGCATGTTACTTGTTCCATATGTTGTCGTGTCACAGCGTTAATCCAAAATAGATTAAATTAATTTTCACACACAATAAAAATGACAAAGTGGAAATTCTTGCAATATCACAAAAAACATATAACATGTACATAAGCATTTATAGCCTTGCATCCTGTTTCTGCTGATCATCTGTCAGATGTTCCTACAGCTTGATTTGGAAAGGCACACACCTGTCTATATAAAGTCCAATAGTAGGTTTGTGTTCTGAAATGCACTGCCAAGAAAGTCCAAGAAAGTCTGTAGACTTCCAAGACAGATCTGGGGAAGAATTCAGAAAACATTCAGCAGCACTGAAACTCTCAATGAGCAGAGTGTCCTGCATTATCCATCGATGGGAGAAGTCTGAACCATCAGGAATCTGCGTTACAAGGGTCTTAGTCAAGGAGGTGGACAAAAACCTCCTGGTCCAGCATTGCTCTGTGGAGGGAGGAGGTGATCCAACAAACTACTAAACAAAGGCTCATGTATGGACTGAAGGACGACTGCAGCTCAGGAGGTCATCTACTAATTTGAAAGCTGGTGATCTGTTAGCCTAAGAACGTTAGATAGTAAGCACTTAGGAAGAAAAGGCTTGTAAGGCATGAATGAGGTATGTTGTGTAACGTGTTTTGAGCAAAGTACAATGTAAAAATCTGTTCATGTAGCACTTATGTACTGGTCATGCATTAGTTTGTTATATCAGTTTACAAGAACCTCCCTCTGTCATTATGGAGTACTGTCAGTAGAATTTTGAGGTGGGAAATAAATTCAATCCATTTTGTAAGTTTAACAGTTACATACTAAAGTTTCACATGGCTTATAAAATGATTACTCCGTACAAATTACTAGTCAGATTTTAGATGTACTATCATTGCAAATATTAAATCATCCAGGCAGCTGTAACCATATAACAAGATCATAAATATAAGCTGTAACCTCAGATATGCACAGTGAAGCACAACTCCATAATCCTGTAAGAATATCGTGGATTTATTTCAGGACACACATATTAATGTTGCTTTACAAGATGGTGATTAAAGCGCACTCAAGGCAACACAAAAAATCAGCGTTGTGTGTTAAATACTGGATCAGTGTTTGAACCTCTGCACATGACTGTCTATGAAGAGGAATGAGAGTCATTCTATGAAGTTAAAGTGCACACTGGACTGTGTACATATAACATACTATAGGGTGTGTTTTTTAAAAGGCTTGGCATTTATCAGTGTCCATTGAAGGGAGCTCAAACTGAGCTACAAGCTAATACTAAGCATGAAAAACATCCCAGTTAACTGAACTAAAAGCTTCCAGGTATCATCCAGGTAAGTAAATCTCCAAATCTCTTGTAAACATTTTATAAGATTGGGGAAAGCTGCAGTCAGCTGAGACTGAAGAAGTCACCTGGGTGAGTGATGAAACGTTTCTCCCACAAAATGCAGATGAACAAAATCAGCTTTGGGAGATTCTTCTTTGGCTTCTATCTTTAACGGGTCATCTGGATACGTCTCACCCTATGCTAGCATCCTTTTTTGTCATGACAACAACTCTGTCTATGTCCCACCATCTCTATGTCTCCTCTTTGGCCAGCAGCACCACAGGTGGTCATTTTTAACCTGAGCACCAACTGATCAGGTCTGGAGGCACCGGATGCCCTTCCTGATGCAATCCTCCCAGTTATCCAGGCACAGTCACCTTTTCCTCTGACTATGTGTTAACAGACCTCTCTGCATTGAATCATACTTGTTATTAATCTCTGTCTCTCTTCAACAGCATGTCTTTATCCTGTCTTCCTTCTCTCTCCCCAACCAATCACAGCAGATGGCCCCGCCCCTCCCTGAGCCTGGTTCTGCCGAGGTTTCTTCCTGTTAAAAGGGAGCTTTTCCTTCCCACTGTCGCCAAAGTGCTTGCTCATAGGGGCTCATATGATTGTTGGAGTTCTCATGAAGCTCTCTACACACTGTTCTTGAACTAATCTGAAGGCGACGTGTAGTTTGGAGATCTGCACTGAGTGACTGCAGAATGTGGGTGACCTCTGTGTCCCTCAGTATCCACTGACCTTGCTCTGTGATATATCATGGCTACCACTTCATGGCTGAGTTGCTGTAATTCCCAATCATCTCCACTTTGTTATAATACCACTAACAGTGAAATGTTTAGTTGTGAGGAACTTTCCCGACTGGAGGAATGTGGACTGAGCTCTGTATTTTGGTTTGACTCTCCGTTGTCTGTGTAGATCAGTTTATTTCAGATTTCCATCATAATACATTCTTGCTTATGTGGATGAAACATATCATGTGTCTTCATCCACAAAAAAAAAACATTCCAAGTGAAATAACGACAACAAGAAAGCTATTTTTTGGAGATTATGTATCGGAATTTCAGGAGCAGGACCACGCCTCCAAACACGCTCCTTCTGGTTGTCATCTGTATAGGTTCCCCTAGTTCTGCAAGCTGTTCATTCTCGTTTACGTGCTTCACCCTCCCTCCTTGTTCTCAATTCTTAACTTCTTCATTTCTATTTAGTACACGGGGATCTGCCAGGCCCAGGAGCCGTTGCCAGTCCCCATCGAGGCCTTCCCCAAACCGCAGCTCAATTCATGTCAAAGCATCACCTTTACCTACTAAAACACTGTCAAACCTAAGATGGCCTTTTTACTGTGGCGTGCTGGGGTGCAGGCGTCAAAGCAAAGGACGCAAACAGACTGACCATCAGGAGGGCCGAGGCTGTTGTTGGCATGAAGCTCTCCACCCTGGAGGAGGTGATCAGTGACAGACTGCTGGTAATCATGGACAATGACTCGCACCCTCCATAATACACTGGACAATCTGAAGAGCAGTTTCAGCAACAGGTTCCTACAACCAGGCTGTCTGAGGGAGCGTTACAGGAGCTCGTTGCTTCTGCTGCTGTCAGACTCTTTAATTCATCCACTGGGGTCAGATCCACACACCAACTGAACACACCTCAGTGCACCTTGTCACTTTGTACACCTCGACATATTTGCACATATACCTGTCCTTTTATATTTATACCCATATTTATCTAAGTATATATCTCTCATATCTCTGTTTCTACTCTCATTTTATACGAGTGCTTGATGTTTGCTGTATATTTGTTGCTATGACAGCTCAGTTTCCCGCTGAGATCAATAAAGTGTCTCTCATCCTGATTCTGAGACACTTCCAGCAGTGATGGTGGGAGCTCTGGATTCGTCAGATGAATGCATATGGATATATTCAACAAGAACATGCTCAGTATTTGGACCACACATAAGTTCCTTCATAGTCACATGTCACTGATTGTGTCTTATTTTGCAATTAGTGCAGTTCCACCACAGTCGTTCTCACTCAGATGAACGTCCCTGTTCACTGAAAATAAATAAATAAATCAAGTAGTCAGGTACAGTCACGCTGTCTTAGACAGCTCACCAAGCTCATCCATGTTATTATCCCAGGACTCCACATTGCCTGTAATAATCTTAACTGAAACAGTGTTTCTGCTCCCCTGGGCTTACAGGCCTCCCCCCAGAATTGGCAGCTCAATCAGCTGGTAAAGATTCTCCATTAATAAGAGTATAATAAGAGAAAGTAAAGCAGACATTTCATCTTTACACAATCATCAACGAAAGCAAAACACAAAACAACAACAGGAGCCGTGTTGAGGACTAAGGAACGAAAAAAAAGACTAACCGATAAAGAAAAGCCACTGGACGTCTTTAAGTCTGTTGACGACGTTTCAGCTCTCTTCATTTCTAAGAGCAAATGGTGAAGAGTCCCAGACTGGGATCAGATCTGGGAACGGTTTCATTTCATCAACGACTCATTTTTGGTAGAAATGGTCCCCTTAAATCTATTTAAAGGTTGCTTTAGTGCAGATTGTCTTTAATCTTATTTGTTTTGTATTATTGTATTTTCAGTGATTTTGATGTTTCTGCACCGAATTCTTTGTTTTTTTCATTTGCTTTTAGAGAGGATCTTGCTTTCTGCACACTGATTGGTCGTAGTATCCACTGGCAACACACACACCTTGAGTGGGAACATGAAATCCTGAAAACATGAAAAAGACTGATGGTAGATGAATGACCTCCTTTTAACAAACTGGAGGTTGCTTTGGTGAAAATATGTTTTAATAAAATGATGAGCCTTGAACATATGTCATATTTGCCTGAAAGGCAGCAGGATGATTATTTTTGCACCACTAAGTCTCAGTTTGTAATTGGAAGCAAGTCTGGCCATTTGTTTTGCAGGGATCCAAATAAGCTGTGTGTCCCTGCCACGAGCACATGCTTCACTGTGTTGTTTTAAATGGCTGGAGAAATCTAGTCTATGGTGGAATTTATTCATATTCCTAATGGCATATCAATTGTCTTGATTGCCTGACCTGATGAATAATGGCAGGGCTCTGGGGCTCAGTCTTAACCCCAGCAGGCATGTTGCCAGTAAATATTTACTCTACGCACTATTAAAAACATGGCACAATTCTGCCGCTGCAATTATGAAAGTGCCCCTCTGTCTGCAAATTCAAGAATACATCTTGATCTAGTCAAATTGCATTTCATTGATAGAAGCCCGAGCCATGCCAGATTAAGGATTAAAATAATCCCACAGGCAGTTTTCAATATTCGGTTTCAGCAAACATGGCTGTGGATTGGAAAACAATCATAAAAACAGGCTTAGGATTGTTGCTGATGCTTCTTCTGTCCTGTCAAATGAGAAAAGACTGGCAACCTGCTACTGAAAATGATAGTCAGCTAATCTCTTCATATAATATCAATGCAGATTCCTCCATCTGCTGCTTCACCTTAAATCATGGAAACTGAGATGATATTCCTGCTGAAGCTTTAAACTTCCTAAAGAATACTTTATAAGAACATTTGGGGAGGATATTTCCTATTTTCTTTTTCATTGTACCGATATGTATGTGCTGGATCTCGAAAACACTGATGAGATCATTCTGTTCTGTGCATTCTAATTCCGTTGTTTGTTTTAAACTTCCATTTTTTTCATTCTAATTCCGTTTTTTGTTTTCCAATTCCGTTGTTTTCATACAAATTCTTTGGTTTTTGATCAAATTCTGTTGTTTTCATTCAAATTCTGTTGTTTTCATTCTAATTCTACTCTTTTTATTCAAATTCTATTGTTTGTTTTAGAATTCTGTTGCTTTCATTCAAACTCTGTTCTATACATTATAATTCCATTGTTTTCATTCTACTTCTGTTGTTTTTGAATGAAAACAACGGAATTTGAATGAAAACAACGGAATTTGAGAACAAACAATGGAATTTGAATCAAAACAATGGAAATAGAATGAAAAGAACAGAAACAGGTACATGGTAGACTCGTCTTAATCTCCATTTCTGTCTGACAACTATTAAAAACATTAGAGAGATGCATTGTATTGGAGTGCATGCTCCATCTTCACACTGTAGGTAACTCATTCCCAGATGCATACATGCATCGTGCACAACTCCCAAAAGAACAAAAAGGATGTTTAGGCACGATGACATTTGATAATTTCTCCTACTTTCAGCAGCGTTTGGGTCTGGAGCATCACTCTGTGCTGTGTGGAAAACACTCAGAGACTTAAGATGAGTCTGTGGCATCCACACAGAGTGGTCTCAGCATCTGTGGGTTGGTTTTCTTAGACCCAGTCATGATACTATCTTATCAGTTGTGAAAGACTCAGTGATTTTGTGTCACAGAATGATAAAGAGAATCTTTTGATAGTGTCATGGGTCTGGGTCCGTTGGACCCAGTATGTGGAGTTTCATGTTTTTGTTATTCCATGTTTGAGGTTATTATGTTTTGGTTTTAGTTTGCATCAGGGATTGTTTTCTTGTTCTCTTGTTGTGTTGATGATGATGATGATTATGATGTTTATTATTTGAGGTTCATGTTTAAGGATTTGTTCTCAGTTGTATCTCACGTTTAGTTTAGTTCAGGTTCCATGTGTCATTCTGTCTGTCTCTCAGTCAGGTCTGCGTCTTGGTGTGGTGTTCTCATTTCCTGTTTTATTGTGAAGGTCTGGGTCTCATGTGAGTGTGTTCAGTTTTACCTCTGTCTCGTCTTGTTGATCATTCCCAGCTGTGTCCACCACCTGTGTGTAATTCCCCTGTGTTTCTCTGGGTGTATTTAAGTCATGTCCTCCGTCATTGTAGTTGCTGGTCCGTCTGTGTATTCCACCTTGCCTCATCTGCGTGTTCTCCCTGCTGTCCGCCGTTAGTCTCTTCTGGTCGTTCTCGTTAAGGTTTGTGCTCTGTAGTTTAGTTGATCCCAGTATAGTTTAGTTCCAGCTCCATTTGCCGTTTGTATTTACTTTCATGTTCAATAAACCACCTTTACACCTTCACGACTGCCTGCACTTGGATCCTCCTTTTCCTTTTCTACACGGCTCTCCTCACTCGCCGTGACAGTTAGCTTCTCTTTGCACTAAAATAAATGGAGGTTTTATATGATTTATAAATGACTGAATACATTTTGTTTACATTTTATATCCCAACTTTCTTTGGGGACATGAAGTGTTGCCTTTTTTAGGTATCAGACATTCACCTACATGCATTTTCTTTCGTGCACAGAATTAATTAACAACGTGATGTCGTCTCAGGGTGTGATGTGGAATTGGGGAAGAAATGAAAACGTGTGTGTAGGAAATACCAACCTTTCCAACAACACAGGCTCACTGACACAAAGGCAGTTGGGAGTTATGTATCACGCTGACAAATATCATAGCACAGACACCATTCTGCGTAAATAAATCATGCCAGCAGCTTTGAGACACAGGACTAATTGACGCCCCGGGGACGAGGACGAGCCGGGGACAAAGGCACATTTGACTTCTCTTATATGCTGAGCCCAGTTCAAATATCAGCCTGTGGATTCATAAATTGTATCTCTCCGTGTCACTGTGCTGGTCTCTCTAGTAATCATTTTCTGTCAGTCGACAGACTTCAAACTGTCAAACATAACATTACCCGTCACCTCGTTTCTGTCCCGCTCGGAATAACATCCCTTTACTTCATCCCTGCATTCATTTACATCCTCTGTTTGATCTTCCACTGTCTGCTGCTGGATCTCAGGCTATTCAAAACACTTGAACTGGGCTGCTGTTTAACCTTTTAAGACCTACCATAGAACCAAGTCCGCCAGAGCTTATATTATATGTTTACATGCTGTAGTGCCATTTTTGGGAGCATTTCAAGTTGCTATACATCAATACAAATGTCCATAGTAGTCCATAGTAACTACATTAATTGCAAAAAAGTGCAATAAACTACAAAAAGATTTAAAATCATTTTGTTTCTTTTACATATATTTCTATGAAATTTAAGAGGCTTATTCCTCAAAACTTTAAATACAAAAAAGTTGCAAAATATAGTTTACAACAACAGGAAATTTATTTTGAGTGTCTTCATAGTTTTATTTTTGAGATACACCAATTTCTATATACGGCAGAAAAACGAAAAACAATCCTATGATGCAAATTTGCAAAGAAAACAGCATGTGCATCAAAATAAACTATTTCCAGCAGTGCAATTCGAGTTCTAAGTATCCCAGAAACTATTCAGAAAAGCATAAAGTCAATCATGACTTATAAAAACACCAGTATAGGCTTTTAAGGCCTACAAGTAAAAAAATACATTTTCCGCAAAATGACGTCACTTCCGGTTTCGGGCAGGAAATGGCGGACATGCGATTGTTCGCGCTGACGTCAGTTTCAATGTGGGAAGTGTTACGAACAGCTGATTGGATCGGCAAAGCCTGTTTCTGGAATATTATGTTTTTGTTCCTGCAAGTGCTTTTTATGCAATATTTGCAAAGCTATATGTGGAAGGAAACCGTGACCTAGGGCAAGCTGATGGCATAAGATGTAAGTACAACTCCTCTGGTTTCATATGCAAAAAAAATTATTGCACTAGCTTACGCGGTTCCCGTTCTACAGGGATTTAAAAATAGTTATGCAAAACGGAGCGTGCCCGTGCCCCTTTAAAGGGTTAACAGCATGACCATGTTGACATTTAGTGAGTTTAGTTGATCATCACATAACATTGTTTGTCACTTTCTGGTTTTCCGCCTGTTCGACAGTTTTGTATATTTCATTTGTCAGCCTGTCAGAATTAGGGGCAAGAAAGGCAGTGGTGTGGCACAGAGAACATGATTGTAGTATGGTGGACATGAAGACCAGTCCCCAAACTCTTTGTGGTGCAAATGCTTGCGTTACAATATTAATATAGGGTCACATTTCTCTTGGGTACAATAAAGTGCTTTGATGCAGCTGTTGTTGTGATCTGCTCCGATAGAATGTTATAGCCCATCTGTGGGCCAGACCATAACATGAGGGTGATCCATACCCGTCGACCCCAAGCAGCACATCACACAGTTAGCATTGTTCAATGGTGATTTATTTACAATGAGTGGATTTAAAACAAAGGAAGGGAGTGGACTATAACGTTTGGGTGGACCTAACGCCGAAACAACAAACAGAAGGAGCCCATCTCAAGGATATATCAAACTGTCTCCTCAAAAGAATTAAATCAAATGAGAGCAGCTCACCTCCCTAACTAACAAAAACATGAGAACTGCAATCAAACAAAAGGGCAGTCTCCCCCTACGTGCGCCTAAAGTCTGCTGGCTGTCCATGGTGTCATCAAATATGTTGTCTCCAGGTAATTAGCCAATCCGCAGGAACCGTTCCCTGGATCCACCAATGACAGAAAGCCACCTGCACATTTAAATTTGCATATGAGAGACAACATTATGACAGCAGTCATAACAATAAATAAAACGTTTTAGGCTTTACATCCCGATATAACAGCAAAGCCTGTTAAAGACATGCCTGTCCACCATGTGGATGTCACGCTTTGCCTCTCAGAGACGTGAAATGCAGCACCAGCAGAGGGCGATATTTTATTCCAAGAGAGCATGAAAATGAACATTAAAAAAGAGAAACATTTACATGTGATTACATAATCAGAATCAGAAATACTTTATTAATCCCGAAGGAAATTATGGGTTACAGCAGGCAGCATGCTGGCTGGCACATGCGCACTAACGAAGGAACCCTCCGACCAAAAGTACTATAAACAAAGATCACATTGAGGAGACAGGTCAGAGAGGTAGGCTGATAAGAAAAACAACGGAAATACACCACATGAGGTAAGAGGAGGAGAAAAAAGCTCCACCCAGAGCTCCTGATGGGAGAACAGTTTGAGGACAGAAAAAACACCTCAGCACAAAAGCGCATGACTCTTAATACACCATAGGGTGAGAGTAAGAGTAGACAGCACATCTGGTCCTGTAGCGTTGGGCCCAGACTGCCGTCTGACCTCAGCCTTGGAGCGTTTGAAGGCATTTGGAATCCAGGATGGGGGTCGTGGGATGGGAGCGAAGAGTCTAAACAGAGTCTGTTATCAGGGAGAGAGGCTTTTTTGTTCAGCTCCAGCCTTGAGACCACAGCTGGCGCCGATATGGTAGCCACCTGAAATGATGGTGGTTTCCTTTAGTGCGAACAACTGCATGTCAGCTTTACAGTGGATCTAAATGTCTGTCACTGGTCTCTCAATCTTCCTTTGGAGAGCCGTGAGCTTCTCCGAGATCTTATCCGTGCTGCGTTCAATGAGCCCATTTTGAGAAGTCAAGATTCACTCCATCGTTTCCATCACAGCGGGCAGCCTTGTGGGGTTTGAACAGCCATTTCCGCTTTCTTTAATCTTCGATAAGCCAGGGCCAAGCCAGCTCCGATCAGCAAGAGCCCTGTTATCAGGGTTTGGAAAAAAGTAGATGTCCTCGATGTCCTCGATTGACAGTCCCGCCAGGCACACGACCCTCCAGTTCCTCCACCCGTCCATCGTGTATCTGGCAGGGAATGTCCTTCCAGGACACTTGGGCTCTCCCAAATCCAGGCTTCTCATTGAGAAGAAGGTGTCAAGTGTATTCAGGGACCAGTTGATCAAAAGATAAAGGAGAGGGAGAAAATTCTTCATCAAGAGCCTAAGAAAAACCACATAGTATTATTTTAAGATAAGAGATAAGAGATAAGATAGAACTTTATTAATCCCTCGGGTGGGTTCCTCTGGGAAATTCGACTTCCAAAAAAAGCACAGCAACGACCGAAGTTACAGTTACAGAATTGTTATACATATTTTACCTGGCATAGAAGGACCCTTGAATGTACTTTATACCTTATTTGGTCAGTTCCTTGTTGGCTTTAAATAAATTATCTCCTCCTACTGGTACTGGAGCTTAAACGTGCTTAGAACAAGCAAAGGGTGATGTCCACATGGTGGACCAGCATGTCCATTACACGCGTTGCCACAGTTGAGTTTTTCATAGTGCAGTTGTTCTTTGTGCAGCATCGTAGCGTTTAGCTATGGCTAACAAAAAGAAAGATTAGACGGAGCAGGTCTGTGGAAGCCCTTTCTCCTTCTGATCTCCCTCTCTCCCCATCTCCATCTTTCACATCTTTGCTTCTTTTCACAGAAAGAAAGAGAGGATGTCTCTGTGTTGGACACAACCTTTCTCTCAGTTGGCTTTGGGCCTTTATCTCCCTCTATCGTCCTGAGACTGGATAAAGAAATAAATACTGTTGGTTAAAAAAATAAAGATGTTTCCTTTAACCCTGTGAAAAGAAACACAGCAAAACTCAAACTAAATGAAAAAACCAAAAGCACACGGACACACAGCTGAACGGATTTGGTGGCTTTGCATGTTAATATCACTTTGTGAAAGACATGGTTGCCTTGACCTTTCAGACAAAAGAGCAGAGCGACCATCTGGCACATTACTAAAGTCTAATCAGTGCTGAACAGTGTATGCATAAGTTAATAAATATTAGGACACAACTTTATAACTTTGCCTCTGTTCACAGATGCTTTTTAAATCAAACAGTAAAGATGAGTATTGGAAGTGAAGACTGTCACCTGCACTTGGAATCATCTCCAAGCTAACTGAACAATTAGCTGGCAACAAGTTTTATGGCCAAATCACAGCAAACCTGCTTTATATTGTAATGTCAAGAACAGAGAAAACAATCGTATGACCCCCTGTAAGCAGGCATTTTGGTAAAAGTGGTGGGGGTGTAAACCACAAACCTTCTGATTAGCAGATAATCTGCTCTACCTCCTGAGTCTAAAGGGCTCTGTGTCATCATTAAGACTGATACTGATATAGAAATGTGAGTTTGTTGGGTTTGTTTTGGTTCTTCACCCAATCAGAGAGAGACCAACATTTCTTTGGTGGCTAAATCAACCACTAAGAATGCACAGGCTAATTCCATTGGCCCCTGTTGGTTAGGGGTGAGGGGTCTCAGGATGGTAGGGCCTTGGTGTTGCTGATTCTCAGGAACATTTTGTGGGAGCCAGTTGCTGATGTGGGTGAAAGGCACAGGGGGTGTCAGTTTGTATCTTATAAAAAAGAAAACATAAAGACGTTTCCAAATGGGACTTTACAAATCCCCAGAATTATATTTGTCTCATCATCCTGAGACACAAACTTCTAATCACAGAACAATTAGCAGGAATGGAGTCACCACCTGTCATTATCAGTCGCTAACTTCCTCTGTGACTGTAAGCAGGTGAGTACCAGACACACACACACACACACACACACACACACACACACACACACACACACACACTCTTCATAACCTCATTTCGTCTCTGCACAACAGAAAAGCATGTTGGCAGCAAGCGCTGCATTCAGAGGGAGCCCGATGGCAACAGTCTGAAAGGGCAAGAGAAAACCTCACCAGCAGCTCAAGAGCATTTAAAGGCACTGAAGGCTTGGCTGAATTAAAAGGGGATAATGAATTTCAAATGGCTGTTTATGTGGAGCTGTGGTGGATGCCGAGAGCTTAAGTGCCACTAGGGGGTTATGACAACCACACTGGTGAAATCAGCTCACTGTCTTCTGTCTGTGGAAGCTGTGAGTGAAGCAGATCCAGGGTCAGCGAGATGGAAGAGTAGTCTGTCGGATCAGGATGAAGGCACTCGTCTAAGAGCAGACTGCACACGATAAGTCCTTGGAGACTCAAGCAATGCATCCTCCTCTTTTCTGTGGGGGAGTTTGAAGTGGCAGTGCCAGCAGCATCCACGCCACCAGTGGCTGATGGAGGAGGTGCAACGCTACGGCACATGGGATATGTCATAGAGGAAATCTAAAAATGAGTAGGTCTCTTTCAGATGGCAGATGTTAGCCCAAGAGAAGAAGAATCACTTCTGCATACATACATGTTTGACATGGCTCATCTGCTATCTGTGTGAGGAGAAAAAGCCTGATGGCTGTGGGTGCAAATGATTTTCTGTATCTCTCTGTGTCACAATGGAGAGAGACGTCTCCCAGTTCTGATGTTTTTTGTTTCATAAAGATGTAAAGCAGAAGATCAGAGATATTCAGGAAGGCTTCTAACGGTTTCCACCACCTACCCTGGCCTGGCCAGTCTGGCTCCAGTTACTGTAGTATAGCAGTATACCAAAGATATCGATCTAGTGAGTAATCCCACTGTCTTGAAACTTAAAGTATGGACTAAGAAAGCAGGAAGACTCTGAGCTATGCTGAAAATAGTTTCCTACCCTGGAGTCTGAAGTCAAACTGAAAATGGACATGAGGAAACAAAGTAAAGTCCAAAGATACTGCAGCCGTGGAGCATATTTTCAAAAAGGTAAGGAAGTGTTTGGATATTATTTTGGCAGTCAGTTCTTCAAACCATCTGTTCATTGAAGCATGTGGGAGAATATACTGTGCTGTTTGTGTTGGAAGGTGGAAGCATTTAGCTATACAGCAATTTAGGATTCTTCCTGAAATTCACAACCCTGTGAATATGAGTTTCTGTGCTGAGCCACAGTATGTGTGACGTAACACAACACAGGTTTTACCCACCTGTTAAAAAAAGGTTCTGTCTTTTTAAGGCCCAAAGAGCCACCAGGCACCTCGACTATCAGCGCATGTGTACACTGACCTTTAACCTTTCTAGATATAAAATAACCAAATAGTGACAAATGTTTGTGACCGAAAGACTCCCAAAGATCAATAAACTGCTGATTATGTCTGGGACAGAGCTGCTTCACTATCATCACTCTGTGTTATCTAAGCTCTAATTCAGACCAACTCTATTTGTCTGCGCTACTGTGGATTAAAACCTCAATATTAATTTATGTTTTTGTAAACATCTATTAAACAACATTACTGTAAATGTGTAATTTGAACGAGACATACTGAGTATATTCAGTTTTCAGGTGTCATCTAACAAGCTGCTTGTTTGGTTTGGATATCCCGACACTGGCAGCCTTTTATTATCTCTGCAGGCAACGTAGTTAGAGCTCATCTTTATATTTTTACATGCTGCAGTGCCATTTTGGGCAGTATTTCAAGTTGCTATACATCAATAAAACCATTATATCTCAAATTTTAATATTATGTATGCATTAAGTCCATAGTAACTACTTAAATCACAAAAAAGTGCAATAAACTACCAAAAACCATTTTTGGTTTTTTTTTACACATATTTATAGTTCGAAAAATTTCAGAGGTTAATTAGAGAAATTTAAGAGGTTTAACCTCAAAACTGTAAAAGCAAAAAAGTTGCACAAAATAGTTTCCAATCAAAGGAAATTTATTTTGAGTGTCTTCATAGTTTTATTTCTGAGATACACCAATTTTTATATACTGCAGGAAAAACAAAAATAAATATTACAATGCAAATTTGCAAAAAAAAAAAAAAAACTGCATCTGCATCAAAATAAACTATTTCCAGCAGCAATTTGAGTTCTAAGCATCCCAGAAACTATAACTAACTCAAAAATGAATTTTAAAAATGCCACCAGATCTGTAAAACGCCTTTTTCCGCAAAAATTACGTCACTTCAAGTTTCGGGCAGGTAATGGCGGACATCAGATAGTTCGCGCTGATGTTTATTCCAAAGTAGGAAATGCTATAAACAGCTGATCAGACCAGCAAAGCGTGTTTCTGGAATATTATGTTTTGGTTGCTGCAAGTGCTTTTTATGTAGTTTTTGCAAAGACATATGTGGAAGGAAACTGTGACCTAGGACAAGCTGAATGTATAACATGTAAGTACAACTCCTCCGGTTTCATATGCAAAAAAAATTATTGCGCTAGCTTATGTGGTTGCAGTTCTACAGAGATTTAAAAATAGTTACGGAAAACAGGGCATGCCCGCTCCGACTGGCCATAAAGGGTTAATGATATAACAAGATACTGGTAATAATATGATAACTTGATAGCAATAAAACACTGACATCTTTGACATTTAAAAGTTTCATATAACATATTCAAGTGGTAGTAAAGTCATAACAAAAGTCTGTGTTTGATGGTGAACAATGTTGATATTATATTTAATGTTGTACTTTAAAGTACCTGGAAACTGTGGAGGGCCAGGAGTGACAAAATGAATTTATGAAACACACCAATAAATCATTATTAAATGTGTCAATAATTAATTAAAGCAAAATATTTAAATGCTCATAAATTTCATTTAAACAATTTAATAAATTATTTATTTATTTAAATTTTTAATTAATTATGGACACATTTAATTAATTATTTAATGGTGTACTTAATTAATTCATTTTGTCACGCCTGGCCCTCCATAGACCATGGTGGCTCATCTCTTTAATAATCAGGAATCAAGGCTGCAAAACAGAAAACTGTTCTCATCTATTTCGACGTCAATGCTGATCAAAGCAAATTTCAAGTCACATATTAAAAATACCCATGTGATACTTTGTGTTTAGAACCAGGAATCAAGGCTGCAAAACTCAAACTACACATTTGAGTTTCACAGTCATGTATCGTTTAACTGAAAATCTGAGAGTAGAAAAAGAGGCGTGCATGTGCTAAATGTAAATGTGACAGTCATGAATCAATTCATGGTTATTACACAGTTTATTACACCACATACTAAACCATTTATATGCAGCTCCATATGCACAGCACCGTGGTCACACATTCAAGCCATTGTTCACAAACATATAAGATCAGCTCTTATGACATCATTGCACCTGAAATAAAATAAAAAAAACATACTGGACCATCCTGACTATGTGGAAGTTCAGTTTAATTACCTTTCACTAATAAAAGACTTCATCTGAAGATTGACATGAACATGTGAGATTTATGTCCTCTGTAATGGACGTTTGTTTTTTGTCTGTATCTTTTGACGTATTTGAGCTAGTCTACTACGTAATAAAGTGTGCTAACTCAAGGTCATCCTGGGCTGTGATGTGTCTGGATGGGTCCTTGTAGCTGCAAAGAGGCAAGAAATCACAAAACATTCAATGTGATTCTTTTTTCCTCGGGTCTCAGGAGGATGCAGCAGTGTAGTGTGAAACTACAAACACAACCAAGGTTGAGAAACAAACACAAATTAAAACATGCAAACAAAATGCTTTATGTTTCCTCATATCATGATCACACTGGTGAGTGATGACAATACAAGCTTAGAGAAAAAACGCACACTGCTTTAAACTGACTACATAATTACACAATTACACACAGGGAGACACACTCATAGATGACCTACACAGTACTCTGGGAAGCATGTAAATACAACAGCAACACTGAGCTGCCAGATTTAAAGGTTTTTCATTCTCGTGCACACAGTCCTGAATATATTATGTAACTGTATGTAACAGCATCTAATCAGAAAACAAATAAAGTATCCTTACACACTGAAACTGGATACAACATGTTTGTCCAAATACATCATAAAACTCTATTATTTATTCCACAGGGATCTATTTCAACTCTGTGTAGAATATTTTCTTTGATCAGAATTTTTGATAGTTTTAAAGTAAAGAGTGTAAGCGTGTCATTATGTACGTACTGTTCACTATTACAGTCTGTTCAGAGAGCTACGCTTCCACCGCTGTAGCTCTGTTTACCTCACATCGATACATCTGTACAGCAATATGAACATCTGCATACCTGAATTATTTGTACATAATCTGTTCATCACATTTTATACAACTCTCACCTGTCTGCAGTCTGCTGCCCTTCTGATTAACTGCATTCATACATGTGTAATGACAATAAGGTTGAATCCTAATTCTAAATCAGCAGCACAAAATATTAATCGGTGCTCTTGTTGAAATGTTTGTGAAACACTGCAGCTCTGTTGGCAACAGCCATGACACAAACGTTCTTGATAAATCCTTGAGTATAGTAGCTCTGTGTACTCTGTATACTCTGTGTACTCTATGTACTCTATGTATTCTGTGTACTCTGTGTACTCTATGT